>NC_089204.1:14840492-14957992 GCF_963930695.1 Labrus bergylta | reverse complement strand
TCCACTCAAATCTACATTGCCTCAAAAGAAAAACACTTCCTAACACACTTAGAGCAACTTCATACATAGACACACACACACAAGCACACACACGCACACACAAGTATGTATAATCAACATCGTGATCAAATAAGGAAAGAAGTCAGAGGAAAATTGTGCTTATAGGTTTAGATAACTACTTACACATACGCAAACGACACAGGTAAACATAGACAGTCAAACTTGTAATCATGAACATAATTCCATAATTGTCGATTAAGATCATTCTTGGCAAACTTTTGTTGTAAGCCACACATAGTAGAAGTGCGGCTTTTTCACATGTGATGTTTATTTCCAAGAGGTTGCCACCTATAAACTGAAATTGCAGATAACAATATGGGAGGATGTTCTTACTGTATTTGATTGACCACACCATGAGCAGCATTAAGGTTTAAGGTAAAGTTACTTTTAATTGACGTTAAAATGGTACTCCAGTGACTCAGTGTTTCCTTTCTCTGACGTTTGGGTGAGATTTGAAGACATGATGGTGACCTGACTTTGGTTAAATACAAATATAAAGGCTTTTTCCCCTAAGCAGACTGTTACAGACTTTGTCGTGTCAGCACGTACTAAAGGTTGTCCAACAAAGTCCCGAAGTCTGCAATGGGACCCAAGCAGACTTTCTGCAGACTTGATGTGTGTCATCTTGGGGTCCAGACTTTATGACTGATATGAGAACTCACAATTCCTTGTTATACTTACAAGATGTTGCAGATTTTTCAAGACACACGGGTAAAAAGTCCATCAGACCATGACATAGAAATATGTAAATTTGTTTTTATTTTATTAGTTTCTCAAACAGTGACGCATGCAATGAACATTGCTTCATATGTAAAACACAAAGCAGATGCCATGCATACAGGTTTCTATACCATGGCTAATTTGCAACCCTGTCCCTGGTGAGGCTTTTAGTATTAAAGAGGACATATTATACCTCTTTCCACCTTTTCAAACAGTCCCCTGTGGTCTAAATGAAACATCTGTGCTGTGCTTTGGTCAAAATATAACATGAATCAAGCACCAGAGGAGGTTTGTGACCCTGTATAAACCAGCTCTCTCAGAGCGCTCCATTTTGGTGTGTGTGTCTCTTTAAATGTAATGAGCCCCCCCCCGAGTTTTCCCAGTAGATATCACTCCTCTGTAGCGAGAATAAAAATGGTATACCTGTGAAAAACTTTTGTTCTAGGCTGGGGGTGGAGTCCATGGGTAGAGATATCAGGGGAGGGGAGGTGATTTATCACAAGTTGAGCAATTTCACTTTTCTCTGTGTTGTAAGACTTATACGGACCACAAACAAAGAACTGGATGGATTTATTTCACATTTTGTGGGTCAGTCAGGTTACCCAAATATATGTTCAAAAACACTGTAAAAGTGGATTTTTCATAATATGTCCCCTTTTAAGCATAAAGATACAGAAATAGTGATACTATATACATGTAGACATTATAAAATCAATACAAGTAAGAGAAAATGTATCTGACATATTCTTTGAAGAGCTCCTTCCACAAAAAAATATTTTACAAATTTTACTTTATATGTAAAATCAGTGGACTGGACTTTTTGCTCTATGTGTATAAATAAATAAATAAAATACAGATGTCCTTTTAGGTAAGCCAAAGCACAACTGAGGATGCCATCGAGCTGATTCTACTGTTGCTACAAACGCAAGTCAGGAATCATTGGAACAACCACAAATGACTGCTCATCAGGATACATGAATATATAAATATATATTATAAATATATGTATTTTTAAAAGTGCTTAAGTGGTATGCATTTGTCTTCTTATAGATGACTGAAAGGCATTTAACAAGCATTCAGAAACCTTGGCTTTATTCAATGAAAAGAGCTGCTTGAAAATAGTTTCTGTCTTCATGCCATCAGTGGTGTGAGGCAGAGAAGGGCAGGGTTTCCTGCAGCGCTGTTACTGCACTAAGCCTCAACAGGGCAACAGCAAATCAAAGTGGATGTGTGGGATTGTGTCATGTCATATTTCGTGAAATCAACTGAGCAAACCTTGATGAAATTACTTTTTCTAGGTAAGAAAGATTTTGTTATGTAAAATGTTTGTTTTGATTTTTTTTCTCTCTCTCGTGCAAGTAACTCAAACACACCCACACACAAAGAGAGTCCTAAGCTTTGTCTCTGCCTCCCTTGGGCCTCTAAATCACAAACACCTGAGACGTCATACTGATCCTGTTTATGTGAATGAGATCAGAGATGTTCTAGTTCACAGCACACCAAATGACTTTTAGCACTGGATTAAAAAAAAACATATACACATTTGGCAGACACATTCTGTGCATTCAGCCACACTTCACTCAGTCTTTCAGAATCTCCAGATTTTAGATCATAACTTGCTCTGATCACCAAGCTGTGTAGTTATCAGCTTTCAGTCGTATTGTTAAATCTGACACATACATGCACAACATATGGAAACTCTCCTTGGCTACATAAAAATCTGCCTGAGAGCATGAGCAGAGTGAAAATGCTTTTTAGAATTATTTTCAAATATGAGTTGGAATCCAATTTGAACAAATAATTTCCTCACCACACACTGATTTTCCATTTTTTAGAAAATGATGTTGTTCATGCTTATGACCATGATTTCTTCTTTTTTTGTCGCAGTTTCACAATGATGGACCACTATTTGTGTTGTTATGTTTTTTTTTCATGTCACCATATTAAATACACGTCAGAAGAACCTAACAATTGTTTCCAGTAAAAATTTTATTTTTTCCACATTAAAATAAAAATAAATGAAGTAAAGCCTTTTGTCTTTTCCCTTTTTTGCATTTTGTTGCATCATGGCATCCAGAAACGTAATGATAACCAGTGCAACCAGCAGGGCTACAAACTGGTCACCTGTGCAAAGAAAATGAAGTGAAACCAACAAAAACAGCAGGCATCCCTCTTCTGGAAAAAGGTAACCCTTACAACACGAATGAGTTAGGTCTAAAACTGTAAAGCAATTCAGAAGAATCTGATTAAGTGAACACGTTTTATTTTTTGCTTCTTTTTTCAGTTTGTGAAAATTATCTTTTAACATTTTCTTTGCCAATAATCATCATGCCTCTGAAAGTCTCATCGGTAACAGCTGAATCATTTTCTATTCTCATGCTGCCCCCTGCTGGAGAACATTATGTCATTACAAATTGAGTCCATCCCAGTGTGTCACTGCTGTGTCTTCAAAAAGGTTATTTAAGACTCTAAATGTTTATCACTCTTATCTCCTCCTTGTGTATCTATATTTCCACAAGTAGTCGGATAGAAGTAGTGTAAGCATAAATATGTTTTTGTAAAAGTAGTAAAAAGCACTCAGTGAAATAACGAAGTTGTGTATTTTCTTGGAGCCCTAAGACAGGGCCTTCAGATCCAGATCCAGTATTCAGAGAGATTTTTGAAGTATCAAACTAAAGGTCACATGCTGGTCTGAGGCCCATCAACAGTTGCCTGCTTTACCCAGAAGGTGGTCGAACCTCAATGAAAAAAGTTCTACAGGGATGAAAAAGAAATAAGAAAGTTAACTTTATTACTTACAATTTTCACCTGTATATTCATTGTGTGCACCTCTCCCCTTTTACTCTGATCCTCTTGCTTGATTTGACAACTTAATTTGTAAATAATGAACATTTAATTGAGCTAATTCATTATGCTTAATAGATTCAAGATACAATTTTAAGTCCACCGGTAAGGATTCCTAAGCTACTGAGAAAAAGAGTATTTGAAATTATTATTATTATTATTATTATTATTATTATTATTATTATTAATAATAATAATAATAATAATAATGTATTTTGTTTATGGGTGCATTTCACATCATTCAAGGTCATCTTACAGACACAGCAGTATAAAAAGTAAGTAAAAACAAGACACAATCAACTATTTGAAAAACAAATACAGCAATAATAAGAAGGGTGTGGTCAGACAGAATGGGCAAATCTAAAAAGGTGTGTTTTGAGCTGTGATTTGAAGGTTGGGAGAGAGCTGATGTCATGAATGGTTAGTGGGAGAAAGTTCCAGAGACGTGGGCTGCACGGCTAAAGGCTCAAGACCCCATTGACGATAGGCGGGCAGGAGGTGTGCTGAGGAGCATGGAGGAAGCAGAACGGAGGGTCCGAGAGGGTGTGTAGGTGTGAAGGAGATCAGAAAGGTATGGAGGTGCGAGGTTATGGAGAGCTTTGAAAGTGAGGAGGAGAATTTTAAAGTCAATGCAATATTTGACAGGGAGTCAGTGGAGTTTTTGAAGGACAGGAGTGATGTGTTCTTTGGAGGGGGTTCTGGTGAAGATGCGGGCAGCTGAGTTCTGGACCAGATGGAGTTTATGGAGAAGCTTGAGAGGTAGACCAGAAAGGAAAGAGTTGCAATAGTCTATACCAGTGGCGGTCCGTGACCAATTTCACAGAGGAAACCAGACCAGTAGGTGGCACTTGAACACAAACTATGAGCTGCAAGATAATGCCATTTCTGTGAGGATTCACATTTTAAAAAAAAGATAACTAGTGATAATGCAGCTCAGAATCAAACATAGCCTATAACTTTTCAGAAAAAAGATCAATCAGATAACAAGAAAATGTGTTTTGAAGACACAACAACCTACCTCAACAAAAGGGCGGGCCATATCACTATCCGTGGTACTGAAGCAAGCAGGTGACAGGGACAGAGTAGCCACTTCTTAGTCTAATACAGTTTTACTCACATATTTGTAAAGGAATGACATTCTCCTATCCTTTATTGTGGCAAAACATTCTGTGACTTTGTCATAAAGCATACAACGGGACTTCAGGTCTTGTGTTACAGAGTACTCCAGCGATATCTTTGCCAAATGACCAAGTCTTTCCTGTCCACAGGTGTTTCTCAGGTAAGATTTGATCCTTTTCAGACAGGAAAAAGACCTCTCTGCAGATGTGCTTGTAACCGGTACGGTGAGCATCAGCCTCAGCAGCTTGCAATCTTCAGATAAGGAAGTAGTCAGCTCATCGTTTATGAGCATCTTCAGTAGCTCAGCTGGTGGCTTAACCTGAAAGAGGTTATCTGCATAGATTACCTTTAGTTCCTTTTTTTAATCTCTGTTCATCAAAAACTTGGTAGGTCTCAATCAACAGTGAGACATCATTCCCCGGGAATCCTGAAGGCTGCAAGTAGGGCTTGAACATCATGTTGTCCGGAGCACAAAAAAAAACTCAGATTCTTCATGTCCTGGACTCTTTGTGTGCTGCACAATGCCATAAGGCAGCTGGAAAAAGAGTCGTCGGTAAGAATCCACAGGACCTGTGTCCTCGCCATCCGTGCCAACTCCCACCTCAACATCCTGCCAGGGACGGCAGGGTCGCGGTCAACATTTTTTGATTAACATTTTAAACAGGTTCGTGGTCAACAATTAAAAAAAAAAACAATTCGTCAACATTTTTTCATGAAAATGTTCAACAGGGTTGTGGTCAACATTTTTTCATTAAAATTTTCGACAGGTTCGTGGTCAACAATTTTTGATTAACATTTTAAACAGATTCGTGGTCAACAATTTTTCATGGACATTTTAGACAGATCCGCGGTGAACATATTTTAATGAACATTTTGGACAAATTTTTTTCAGGAAAATGTTCGACAGGTCAGTGGACAAAATTTTTTCATGAAGATTTTAAATAGGTCTGCGGTGAACAATTTTTCAAGGAAATTTTGGAAAATATTTTTTCATGAAAATTTTCGACAGGTCTGCGGTCTAAAAGTTTTCATGAACATTTCAGTCATGTCCGCAATCAACATATGTTGTGTGTATATATATATATATATATATATATATATATATATGTGTGTGTATGTATACAGTATATGCATATGCTTATGTGTGTATGTGTACATATATATGTATATGTATGTTTGTTATTTTTTCATTGTTTATCCTGCTCGACGTCATTGTAAATGAAGGCAACATCTTCTTGTTGTTAGTTCTAGGCTAACTCATGGTACTACTTTTAGTAAACAATAAATAGGCTAAATCACTATGAACGCTCATCCATTATGGGAACATCTTTTACCTTGTGTTGAATGAAAAAAAAGCACATAAAAGAAATCCACAATAGAAGTATTTGTAGATCATCCAGATCTAGCAGCACATGTTAAATATGTAGAACAATGTTAAGAGGTTTAGTGCAGTATAGTTGGTGAAATGCTGTGTAACTGTCCGAACATGTGCCTTTAACTCCTTATTCTTCATGAAGACAGCTCATGTGTGTGTTCGTTTAGTGATGCTGTGTTTTTGAGCGGGGGGTCGGGGGTTGGTCGAGGGTTGGTCGGAGGGGTGCGTGGCTTTGGACAGCTGGTCTCCTTTCTCTCCCAGTATCCCTCCTCCTTCTCCTCCTCCTCCTCCTCCTCCTCCTCCTCCTCCTCCTCCTCCTCCACTACCTCTCTGTTACCCTCTCTACTTTTTCAGATGTTGTTTCACAGCGGAGAAGAGAAGACCAGCTTGATTTAAACTCCTCTAATAAATGGATGCATACCGACATTTCTGGATATTTGGACATGAATTTAACTCATCACTGCTGATGAAACACTGAGGAGAGACTGGTTATACAGGCTGTTTTAAGGCTGTCTGGTAGACAACAGAGCTACGTCTTCAAGACAGATTGTGACTGGCACGGTATGACTGCTTTGATATTATTATTATATGAAGTGGCTGAATTGATTGAATCATTTGGGTAAAACTTTTGTTTGTATTATTTTTTAAGTTGAATAATAAATAATATTAAGATATTCAAATGATTCTTTCCCTTCTTTTTCTTTTATTCTCTTCTCTTTCTTTCCTTCTTTATATTTTCTTCTTTCTTCCTCTTCTCCTCTTCCCCGTCTCAATTTCTCTACTTTTTCACTCTTTTGTTCTCCTATACTCTCCCATTTCTTCTTCTTCTCCCTTCTACTGTCTAATCCACTCCACTTATACTGTCTTCTCTGTTCCCCTCAACTTTCCTCTCCCTTTTCTAATGCTTCTCCTAATTTCTCTTCTCTTCTTCTTTACTCTCCTCTATTTTCCTCTAATCCTTTCCTCTTTCCCACCCTTCACTTTCTCCTCTCCAGATGTGGACCATCGCTGTGCTTTTGCTGCCGATGCTCCTTTCCACCTCTCCCATCTACTCCTTTCCTCTGAACAAGGTAAATTGTTGATAACAAAGTATGTGCTTTTATTTTTGTTTCGAAAAATACAACTGCCAATTTCCATACCATCATAAACACTTGATATCTTGAGAAATCTGAGGGATGATAAATATGGTGAATGCGTTGTTACGTTTCATCAAATATCTTATTTTTCATGGGAAAAAATTACTATTCATGCTCGAAAACAACAAGAACAAGCCTGTTTCTCTCTACACCTGGCAGGCTTAAGCTGAGCGTTACGGTGTTTTCACCACAGGGCTAAAACATTTTTTACAGCATGACCAATTTTCTTCATCTTCATCACCAGACTGCTATAAATCCTTCACCTGTAGTCACTCTGAGAAGACTAATGTTGACCTCTGGCATCCGAAGAAGAGCTAAATATGGAGAATCCCCTGGAGTGTGTGTTGTGTGTGTGTGTGTGTGTGTGTGTGTGTGTGTGTGTGTGTGTGTGTGTGTGTGTGTGTGTGTGTGTGTGTGTGTGTGTGTGTGTGTGTGTGGGGTGGGCATTACAAGGGGTTAAGGTACACGTTTTAGGAAAGTGTTGACACGTGCAGGAGACATTTGAAATAAGTTTTGTTCTGAAAACTGTAGTTTTGCCACACACACACCCACGCCAAACACACACACACACAAACTCACACACACCGGCACGGACAGTGAGCGTTTCCTCAGGTATGTGTGTGATTGTGTGATTATGGTGGTCAGCAGCTCATCTCTAATCTCAGACCCTCCAGCTGTGTTTTAAACACTGCTGTTTGTTTCTTCTTCAGCTGCATTTTTAACCTTTATCTAACCAGGCTGGTCCTATTGAGATTAAGAACCTCTTTTCCAAGGGAGACCTGGCCAAGACAGGCAGCAGCAAAAACACACAGTTGCAGATAAAAGAAACAAAGGGATACAAAGAACATTTTACAAAAACAACACATTTTGTATTAAAAGATGAGTCAAATCTGGGATCTGGGATAGAGAGGAATAAATGGTAGACAGAAAATATATTCTGATATGGATGAATATCAGAATAGGGGCGGCAGTAACTCAGTCTGTAGGGACTTGGGTTGGGAACTGGGGGGTTGCCGGTTCAAGTCCGGGTTTGGACCAAATATGGAAGTTGGTCTGGTAGCTGGAGAGGTGCCAGATCACCTCCTGAGCACTGCCGAGGTGCCCTTGAGCAAGGCACCGAATTCCTTCCCCACCATCAGCTCAGGAGCGCCCGCTGTGGGCAGCTCCATCACTCTGACATCTCTCCATTAGTGCATGTCCATAGGATCCTGTTTCTGCATGTGTGTATATTTCAGGCTGTGTGTGTTCATGACTTACAGAGTGTAAAAACTGAAATTTCCCCTTGCGGGGATCAATAAAAGTAAATCTTAATCTTGAATGGGGCAGAAAGTTGAAAGCATAGCAAAGAGACAGAAAGAGAGTGGGGGTGGTGGGTGTCAAAACATGCAGGACAAAGTGTTTTACAGCCAAAACATGGTCAGACAGGAACTTGTAATTACACCAACACACCACTGCAGTGTGTGTGTGTGAGTCAGCTGGATGCTAACAGCCGGTTTGCAGTGCAGCAGATGTCAGCTGGAGGCGACAGATGTATCTATTGTGTGCTTGTGGGTGTTTTGCTGACCTGTAAGTACAAAGGAATTTGTGGAATTTTAATTTAAAGATCTGTTTCTGACACGCACAAAAAATGTAACCTTAAGTGCTTTGAAGTGTATATTGTACACATAGTCGACAGTTCAACAAAGTACACTACACCTGATAGGCAGGTTTAAGGTTTTTTACAGGTTTTATAACTATGTTTATTTAACATTGTTACAATAATCTGTGTTTATTAGTCTGTCAACTTTTCTACAGAGTTTTGGCTCTACTACAAGGGGCAGCTGTGGCTCAGTCGGTAGAGTCCTCGTCTCTTGACCCCAAGGTCGAGGGCTCGAACCCCCCAGCTCCCACTGCCTCGTCAGTGGCGTATGAATGCATATGAATGGGATTAGTTACTTCTGATGGGCTCACTAGCAACATCTGCCATCAGTGTGTGAATGGAAGTGAAAGGTTAGGTGTGACATGCGGTGTATAAGCTCAAGTCCATTTACCATTTACTCCACTTTTTTCGCTTGCAACTATAGGAGGTATTTCCTCTGCTTTATTTACACCACAGATATAGTCTGTTCACTCGCTATCTCTGTATATGAGTGTATTTGAAACTTTAGGTAAGGAATGAGACTTCTTTTGTTGGACTTGTTTTTCAATTTCAGTCCACATGAATCAGTTTGAACAAGCTTTTGGTTATTTGCAATGGAAAGCACAAAAGCCTGAGGTTTAGTTCAATGATAAAATGATTAAGCTGTGGGTGTGTGCCTTAGAGTTTTCTTGTGTATTTTAGATCTTGAAGTCTAATGTAACAATGGCAATTAGGCAAATGGGGAAAACTCAATAAATATACATCAAACCAAATATTTTTGATTGATTTAGTCTTGAACTGAGGCTTAAGATAGATCAGTGTGCTCACTGCTTTCACTCTAACATACCGCTATAATATACGATTGTTATGTTTGCATTTTCTGTATTTTAACATTTAATTTAACTTCGAAACAAGTATAACAATAGTGAGATTTTGAAGGAAGAAAGCTCCCTCAAAAGAATAGGTAGCCTATATCGCTGCCCAGCTGCCTCTATCATATGTGTGTGTGTGTGTGTGTGTGTGTGTGTGTGTGTGTGTGTGTGTTGAGAGAGTCATTGTCATTCAAATGGAATATGTCTCTCCCAGTGGGTTGTCAAAGGTCACCATCTGGAGTCTGAAACGCACATACTGACACAAACTTCTTAATCCTTTCAGAAATACCATGAAAATGTGATACATATTTATTTTTGTTCCTGTGTGTGTGTGTTTTTATGTGTGTGTGTGTGTGTGTGTGTGTGTGTGTGTGTGTGTGTGTGTGTGTGTGTGTGTGTGTGTGTGTGTGTGTGTGTGTGTGTTTGTGGGGGGGATGTCAGGATGATTCATGTGCCAGGACGTCCTGTGGTGCAGGTCGAGAGTGTGTGTCCACAGAACGAGGAGAACCAGCGTGTCAATGTTTACAGGTAAAGTTGATGAGCACTTTTGTCTTTACACTTGTTTGGTTAATCCACCATGTTTAGCAGTTAGCGTTTAGCACCATAACATAGACTAAGGGCGCGGTCACACTACACAGGACTATCCATGATTACCTCTTGTACATAACGTCGTAATACAGCACATGCATGCTTTATGTTATTATGAAGTGTGCTCAGTTGACAAACAGGCGGGGAGAGAGAGAGAGTGAGAGAGAGCGAGAGAGAGAGAGAGAGAGAGAGAGGGAGAGAGAAAGGGACGCGCAGTCGAGTCCGCGTCTGCACGTCAGAGAACAACACAGTGAACATGACAGCTACTTTGTGGCTTATATTGTGTCATGTTAGTCAGATACAGACATGAAACTCTCCATATGTCTCCATAATGAAGGCTGTCAGCGATGTGTACCCGCGTGCTTGTGCTCGTGCATGAAGTGTACCGTGTGACATTGCAATTTATGTATAATCACACTATGCCTCTGTTCGTGTTCTTCCATATGTATGCTTACTATATTTAGTACAAAAGTGCGTTGACACTGAGAATTATTGTAAAATCCAATCACTCCGTACCTATTTGGTGTACTTAGTTTAAAAAAAAATCATATATAGAATGAGGGACACTTGTTATCCTCAATGGTCACCATCTTGGCTATGCATCACAAATGAAGCACCACTCTTGCTACAGAGCTAAAGGGTTGTGTCTTTTCTGTCAACGAAGGAAAAGAATTGAGAGTACATTTTTTAAGAAAACTGAATTGAACTCAAATGAGCAAACAAACCAGAATATATTTGGCTTGTGACGTTCACATTTAAATATTGGCACAATGATCTTCATTCACCATGTAAAACAAGGGATTTATAGAGCATGAAATAAGCAGGTGTAAAACATTACACCACATTACGCCCCAGGCATTAAGCAGCAGGATACTTCTGCAAGTATGGAAACTGGATAGCATACTTGCAGTAGTATCCTGCTTTGGGACATTCTAACCTTATATGAATTGTATTATTAGTTATACACAATGGATGGTATGCATTGTTATCCTACATTTAAAATACTCTACTAAAACTAAAACTAAACATTTCTTGAAAACATTAAAGACGATGTCTTCCTCTCTAGAGCTGCGGTGACACAGAGCACTGGGTTTGCGGAAGTAACCGCAGATCTTACAGAAATCACTGCGAGCTGCACAGAGATGCATGTGTCACGCACACTAAGATACATGTGGAGCACAGAGGACACTGTGTGGGTCAGTATACATAAACGCACACAAGCAAGACCAACAACACTATGCAAGCCACAGAAAGATTAAGTGTGTACAGTATGTGACTTGTGTCTGTGTTGTTTGTTTTTTTTTCCCAGAGAAACCACCTAAGACGGATGTGAGCCCGAGTAAGTTTGCAGCTTATTACCGGATTGTAAACAAAAAATATATATATAAAATGTAATGTTTGGTTTATGACTATGTATTTCTTCTCTCATTGTAGTGACTATCTAATATCCCAATGCTCAGATCAAACTTTAGCCACTAGCATAGTTGTATGGAAGATACAGCTGGGTATGAAAAGGTCTTGACGTGTATCCAAAGGAAACACATTTATGTATGATTAAAAGTACAAGTATGAGTACGTGTACAGTAAGAACCGTGTGTTCCAACCTCTTGTCAGTAACTGCCTATTTACCTGTGACCTATAACCACCACACTGACCAATTAACCCTAATGACCAATTATCACCATCTTAAGTCCAAACTGAGAACATAAATTAACATGTAAACCGTTACAGAAATGAGAAACAATGACACATGGGGCGCTGGTGGCGCAGTGGTTAGCGTGCGCGCCCCATGTATGGAGGCTTTGCTCCTCCAAGCGGGCGCTCAGGTTCAATCCGCCTGTGGCTCCTTTCCCGCAAGTCGTTCCCTACTCTTTCTCCCTGATTTCTGACTCTATCCACTGTCCTATCTCTCCATTGAAGGCACAAAAAGCCCAAAAATAAGAAAAAAAGTAAAAAGGAACAATGACATCAAAATTGGCTCCTACATTCATTTTCCGACTTTAAGGACTCTAGACTTAAAGTATCCTATTAGTCCTTTTTTTGCAATAACATTTGATATAATCTGTTTGTTTTGTGCAGTTGTGTGTTTCCTGTCTGATCGTGATTGGCTCAGAGAGAGCGTGATCCAGTGGATTCAGGAAGAGTTACAATCAGACAGCCCTGCCTCTAATGTGTCCGTAGCCAATGAGCTACTGCAAACATACTTCAAGGTCAGAAAGTTTTTCACCTCTCCAATCATCATCATACTTGCCTTTTAGTTTTGTTTCTTCCAAGTTATGGAAATTGCCATAACAAACCTTAACAAATGAGCCAACTGTACCGTGCTTTTATGTTTAAGGTGTACTTAACGTTCTTTGTTTGTGTTACAGATGTATGATGACGGGGATTCAGAGCTTGATTCCAAAGAGTTCCTGAGCTTCCTGAAACACAATGAGACGGCTCTCAACCTCACCTACTCTAACACTGTGGAGTCTAACATACTGCTGAGGTACACTTCTGACAAACACCATACCTGTATGTAAGGCCCAGATAGCATTCAAAACCCTAATCCAATAATTTAGCTCAACAAAGCTCATGTTTTTAAAATTGTGTACAAAAAAGGTGAATTTTGTGAATTATTCTGTTAAATAAAGTTCTTCATCTGTGACCTTATAACAACAATAACAATTCAATGGTGAGAGAAGTTCTCATTGTACAAGTATAACTCACACTGTTAAATACTTTGATGCAAATAATTGTAATTAAAATGTGTTATGTTTCAGAGTCAGAGAGAATGTATTAAATTATCGGCTCAAGATGACCGATGAATGATATGTGTGTTGTTTCAGTGTTACAGCTGGTAGAATTAGACTAATCTTAAATACTTTAGATACTGCTGGATGGATTGTGATATCCCCTACTCAACCATTCTGAAAATATGATGATATTTCTTAAATTAAAAAAGTAAATCCTACAAGAAGCTTGAAGCTGAATTTGTCAGTTAAACAAAGTCTGTTGTGAAGTACAATATTTTACCTGTGAATTTCAGTGAAGTTTGAGTATTTAGTAGCAGTATATAAAAAATGTCCAAAGGGTCTGTAACAACAGTACTTGAGGAAATTTTCTCAATAACTTTCCACCAAAGGGTCTCTTTTTCTATCAAAGGCAATACGCATATTTGATGTTTTGAGCATCACACACAATGAATAATGTAACATTTTATAATGCGCAAAGCAACAGAAAAAATGCTTAATAAATCTAATGGATATTGAGAAGACTCTGTGTACTAAATACTTGGTGTACTTCTCATTTTTAGGTCTCTGTGTGTTGATGCTTTGATCGAGCTGTCAGATGAAAATGCAGACTGGAAACTGAGTTTAACAGAGTTTGTCAACTGTCTGACACCCACCTACCATCCCTATGAGAGAAGTAATGACACACTAAAAAAAACAAGTGTATTATCAGTGTCCTTAAGACGACAACTTTGTTCAACTTTGAACATTTGCCTGTGTGTTTTTCTTGTGTGTGCATTTAGAGTGCGCTCTGGAGGATGAAGTGTTCGAGGATGGAGCTGAAACTCGGATGGAGTGCAACAAGTGTGTGTGTGCGTGTGGAAATTGGGTCTGCACTGCTCTGACCTGCACAGGTGACGAAACACTAAAGAAATGTTATCCATCTTGATAATGTCTTTCCCCTCTGTATGAACGTGTAGCTTTATTTTTCAATCCTCGTAATGTGATCATGTGTTTATTTCAGGAGCGCATCAGGTAGAGGAAGATGAAAATGAGGGAGTTGAAGAAGAAATGACAGAGGAAGAGTGGACCAGGACAGTGGCTGAACTCAATGCTTTACAGGTGGATGGTCGACTCTGAAAAGATTTAATGGGACAATGATACATTATTTTTATTCTCTATAAAAACATTTACACACTATTGGGGTCTTAAATTGGGGCAGACAGCAGCCGTGCAGCCTACATTCCTCATAAGAGGCTCATAGCATCAGATATGTATCGTGCCTTCACATTACAGTTTTTCTTTGAATTATTGCGCTGTTTCAATGTGAATTTACATTTTTTTACCAAACTGTCGCTTTAATTCATTTCACATATCTGTATGATTTCATTGATCAGCTAGTGAGGCAGATTCTTTTTACATATCCAAAGATTGCTTCAGTTTTGTCAGGTCTCTGTTCTTTCTGCCTATATATGATGTTTAATAGTTATTAGAAAGTTCAATTTGTATTATTATTTAAGGTATTTATAATTCAAAAGTTAGTTTATCTTAAAACAGAAAAAGATATATCCAATAACTCTTGTTATCATAAATTGTTGATTGATTACCTTTTAAAGTTTTCAGAGGCTGTTTGAATACTCAGGATGTTTATACTGGGTGAATTGTTTCCTTGTTAGAGATGTCATATTTTTTGTACTCCAGTTGTGAAATAAATGCAGATTTATTTTAATTATATAAAACTGTAATAAACTATTATAATAAAAGTATAAATTGACTTATCAATTTCTGGAGAAGGTAAACAATAAAGGGAAACTGTAAAAACATACTTTAATGCATCTTTTTATTTGTTTGCAAATATTTACTAAATAATAGTTAAAAATAATAAATAAAAGTAATAAATAAAAACAAACTCACTTAATAACAGAAGTTAAAGTTGCTGACAAACAATGAGGTCAATGTTAGATATATATTTTGTAGGTTTCAGAGGGCTTGCAACAAAGCAAAGATTTGAATTCAATACAACACCTTCAATCATCAATATGGCCTCCAGACAGGCTCCTCCCCTCTCATAGAGAGACACGCCCCTTCAATGTAATTGGACAATGCTGTGACAACGCTGCGGTCCTCCCCTGGTGTTTGGTGCGTGTGCGTCGGCCCGTAGTAGAAAGTGCCCTGTGGAAACGGACCACTGTGGCTCAGAGGAGGTGGGGGAGGAGCATGAGGAGAAGACAAGTAGGAGCTGTATGGTGTGGGCTGGTTCGGGTAGGAGAGAACAGGCAGGTGATGCATTCTGGGTCTTGGAGAAAAGGTAGATGGCAGTGAGGTCACCTGACCCATGAAGGACGGTTCATGGGTCCACAGAGAGGAGGAAAAGGACCTACAATCTGAAGAGAAAAGACATCATCTTGGTCACAAAAGCATCTGAAAGACTCATCTAACAAAATAACTTCCCCCCCATGAGCACGAAAATATATTAAAATAATACAAATTAAACATATCCCTGCTCTCATACCTGATGATGAAGTGTTGCTGCTGCTGGATGATCTGTACGCCCCTGACCCCAGCTCCTTCTGCCTCTGTCCTGAGAGAGAGCGAGAGAGAAGAAGAAGTATGTACCTCTGACTGAAAGCCTTAATCAAATCCCCTCACATTATACTCTCTGGTGTGTACTTACTTCTTGGCAGCCGCTGTCCATCCACAGTCACTTTGATGGCTCTGTGTAAGGTGGCTATCTGAGGAGGTGAGGTCAGCACATTGATGGAAATCGTGAAACTCTTGCCTGGAAGACAAAGAACAGCTATTGATAAACAAAATGTAAGAGATTTGAGGTGACAGTATTCATATTTACAGATAAATCAGGATAATCAAATCAGGTTTAACTGACTGTTAAAGACAAATCAAAAGCTTTTTCGGGGTAGTTGGATCAAATGGGCTATTTTGGGTGATATTCATAGCTTTAACTAGAGTAACATGAAGGTTTGAAACTAGTGGTACAAGAAGTATGACTCATTGAATAGGATCTCACAGTGTATCAGTTAAGGTTTTGTATATCTACCTCTCCCACTGCGACCTATGAAGCGAAGGTCATTGAAGTGGGCGTAGCCTTGTTTCATGGTTGCTGTGGCATTGCGGAGCTCAGCGCTGCTGTTGTATTCATTGCCAGCCATCACAGTGACAACCACACCATCTGGTATGTCACTGCCAAGGGCAACCACCTGTAGAATTGAAAACGGTGAATACTGGTCCTCTAACCAAGTCAAAGAATGTGGACTGAGTTTCAGAAAATGGTCAAACTGGAAGACAAAACTCAGGGGGAAATATCCTAATGAAATGTTATGATTTTTGACATTATGACATAAAGCCAGTCTTGATTTCACTTGACAGAGAGAAAGTTAATTAGTTTCTCACAGTGAAGGCTCTGGGCAGGGTTTTATTACACCTCCAGTGATGTGGCAGGCTGCTGCAGAGAAAGTTTGGGCTGTCAGTCTGTACCAGGCCTCTGTGCGGCGCTGTGCTGCGCTGGTGAACACATCTCACTTCCTGCTCATCTAGTTGGCAGTTGGTGGGTGATGGTGTCGGCCTCTTCTTCAGCACAGGCTCTGAGAGGGACCAAAAAAAGAGACATATGTTTTTTTTTTGTTCTCTCTGAACTCTCAGCCATACAAGACTTTATTTTGTTTCATATCAGATCAGTTAAAAATAAAAAGTTTGAAATGCCTGAATTGAGATCAGTATTCACTTTGAAGTGACATGCTATTGTTTGTAACCAAGAAATGATAAAAAGAAAGAAAAAAACACTTTTAGGCTCAAGCAGCCCTGATGACTGAATACTAATCAATGATCAATGCTTGTGTTCTTAATTATAAATAGTTTGACAATTATTTTGATATCAATCTGTTTACATTATAGGCTATTCAAGTAATTAAAGTCAAAATGTCCTTCTTCCAACTTATTAAATGGGAATGTTTTTTTATTTTTAATTTAAGCATGGGCTTAATCAGAAATCAAAATGATTTTAGGTTCTTGGCTCAGCAGCTCACTTGGAATGGGAATGACGTCACACCCAAGTAAACTGCGTCCCAGTTGCAAGTCGGAAAAGCAACGGAGTCCAGGAGTACCTTTGTTTTGTCAGCCAATACCAGACGAAAACAACACACTATGTGATCGTTTCTGACCGAAAATCACACGAAAACACCTCCACAGAGAGAACTTCCATCGGTCTGATTGATTCAATTACACAAAAAGACGACTAAGCTGCTGATAAACTCAACAGTTACATCTTAAACATCCCTTTCGATGCACGTAGCAGCCACATCGGATCTGAACTCGGGCTTACTTTTTTTTTTTTTCTCTCCCAGTTTCTGAGTCGTAATGACGACTTCAGGGGGGCGTCCCAGTTGACACTTCCGACTGGGAACTAGGAATTCCCCACTTACGAGATGAACTGGAACGCACCCCCCAAAACCCAAACACTCCTTACGTCATCAAACCGCGTCGAACATAACAACAACACGAAAAACACTCGGCAAGCCAGCTGCAAGGTTTCACCTTAAATGATTTTGGTGCGTAGTGGGTCCTTTTTTTTAAATATTTTTAGGAGCCACCTCCGTCTCTCTGTTCCTCCTCTCCCTTCCTCCTGTCTTTTTTTTTGTTTGTTTTTCTGCTCTTTTCAGCATTGTTTTAAACTAACCTCAGAGTTTGAATAGGAGGGAGCTGCGCTGTATTATCATTCAGATTTTACTGCCGGAGGGGAAGTTACTGCGGTCACACCACCTGTCCCCTTTGTCTTTGTGTTTGCTGGTCTCGATTTGCCTTCAATCTGTTCTGCTACCTTGTTATTTTAGGTTTCTTGGCTCAGCATCTATTCTGAACTGAGTAGCTGACTTGTTTTGGTTAAGTGATTTAGTGTGAGTGTGCATGACAGTATATTTAGATCAGTCAATGATTGTGTTTATTATTGACCGATACAAATAGATAAACTGATGCAGTCTTTGCAATAAAGGTTATAATGTTGTCCATTCTGTAGACGGATCAGTTCAATGCACTTCTTACAACCAGCAGTCTGCACAATGAATTAAATAAATCTCAAGTGCAGGTACAAGCTTTCTAAAGGTGAAGATGAAGTAGTGCTGCAGGGATACCTTTACATGCACTTCTACATCAAAACTTTGCACAGCAGCAACATATTAACATAATGCACGTCCCTGACACGTCTTCCATTACCTGTTATTTAGTATCTAATTCTAAGTCCTACTGACAATCTAATCTACTTCTCTATTAATTGTTATTTACTAGTTTAACGCTGCATCGCTTCTTTGTTTGCTCAGGTGTGTGTTGTTGTATGAGCAGTCCCATGGCTGGCTGCGCTGCCTCCAGTTCTAAAGACCGTCCAGTTTCCAGGACCAGTTTCATTCCAGAGCTACAGAGCATGATGTGAGACACGTGCACACACACACACGCACAGACGCACACACACACACGCACACGCACACACACACGCACAAAATAAGGTGACTCACCCCAGTACAGCATTGGGCTGGTGCTGCTGAACAGACTGTTTGAAGCCATAAAAACCTGTTAAACAAATGAATAATTATACTTGGAAATGTTTTGGCTAATGATTTTTTTTGCAAAAACCAAACTGCCAGGTTGACGATGTATTACTTCATCCTAAAAGTAATTCGTAGTTGCTGCCATGATGTGCAGAAAAGGTGACTATGAAAACAGTTTATTGTTCAAAAAACTACAATGTATGTTTGCTGGAACAAGAATTCAATCTTTGTTAAGTTTATACAATGACAAAAGGTAAAAAAAAGGAACAAACACAGGGGTGGAACTAAAATACTGAAATGACTGAAATCTTGTTTGGATATGTATTTATATTACATTCATACTGAGCCTGTGGTTACACTTTGTTTATTCTTCTTATTCATGATTCATTCATAAAAAATGTTATCTCAAGGCAATCTACAAAATAGCAGGTAAAAGAGCTTATTCAATGTTATATTATCTACAAAGACCCAAGATGAATCCATCATAAACCACACTTAACAAACGTACAAAAGATATAATTCAGTGGATACCTTGGGTTTGACTTTTTTGAAAACGCAGTGTATCAAAACGTTAGTCCTTTGCACCTTTCTTACATTTTCCTGAAGTGATACGTTTGCTCCAGTAATTTCTTTGGATCCTGTCTGTAAGAAGGTATCCACTGAATTCTATCTTTTGTAATTCTTCAGTCCGTTTCTAAGAGCACCGACTTCCATTTGTGGAGTGGCTGAAGCGCAAGAGTTTCCTTCTACAACAATTTGCAAAGTTACAGTGAGAATGAAAAACGTCCTTTAAGAGGCAGAAACCTCGAGCAAACCCACACTCGTGTTTAACAGACATCTGATGGAATTGTGTTGTTCTTGGAAAGTGGGATAGAGGGAGATGCAGGAAGAAGGAGAAGGATAGAGACCAACTGAGCAACAACAACAAACAAGATAGATTTGTAGCTATGTCAGTGTGTGTGTAGTATCAAAGCTATTTTTTCATGGATAAAAATATAGTTTTAGTAGCTTTAACCAACTTAACTGATATAGACTGATCAGTCTAATATGAACATTAGCGACTGTAATGATGATGAAACAGGGAGGACTGATTATGTTGATGATAGAGGTTGAATTTGAGCAGCTCTCAGATTCAATTTAATAATTGCATTAATGATAATAGATGTACGACTAACATTATTAATTGTTGTTTAAGAAGCCATGCATTTGCTGTGCTTTTAGTAGTTTGAGTGATGAGTGAGGTGTGTGTGTGTGTGTGTGTGTGTGTGTGTGTGTGTGTGTGTGTGTGTTTTGGGGTACTCACCTTTGTTGTGTGTGCGCTGCAGAGCGTTTGTGTTGGTGGTCAGAGAGGCTGAAACCCAACTAAACCCCAAAACCTAAAACCAACATTCAGTCTGAAGCCAACCTGCCCACAAGCCTCCCAACCAAAGCCCAGCTCACCTGTGTGATTGACGTCTGCAACCAGCCAATCACATTTCATAGGGGAATGGGGGGTTGGGGAGGGGGTTTGTCTAGAGAAAGAATAGATGGAGAGATGGAGGTTAAAAAAGAGAAACGAGAAAAGGAACGAGCTTCGGGATGTGGTGTAGTCTACAATCGTGGAAGTGGCTTCTCTGGATGCAAATTGAGGTTTGACCAAAAGTGTGTGTGTGTGTGGCCTGTTGACCTCAACGTGTGTGTGTGTGTGTGTGTGTGTGTGTGTGTGTGTGTGTGTGTGTGTGTGTGTGTGTGTGTGTGTGTGTGTGTGTGTGTGTGTGTGTGTGTGTGTGTGTGTGTGTGTGTGTGTGTGTGTGTGTGTGTGTGTGTGTGTGTGTGTGTGTGTGTGTGTGTTGTACAGTTTGTGGTCTTTTGAAGGGTGCTGAAAAATAATCCCAGCCAGTAAGGAAGAAGGTCCCTCCAAAATAAAGGCACAGATTTTCAGAATTAATATGTTATCAAGCAATAATTACTTATAATGATCATTAACACTTACAGTCTAACTGTATGACTGACTTAAACTTCTTTACATTTATTGTCCCTGACGGGAAATTGAAAATAACAACAACATTAAAACACAGGCATGTTGACATGGACATTCAAAACAATATTAAACTTTAAATACGTGAATACAAGAGAATATGAAGTGACAAAAGGATACCGAGAGTTTGTAAAACTGTCATTTAAACCTAAATGAAAACCTTTATCAGTCATCAGAATTGAATTGGAAAATGTCTGGCCTTTGCCTTTGGTGATGTTTTTCTTCTGCCAGAGGGCAGAAGCTCAAACTCACCAAAGAGAGGGTGTCGATGACACCTAAGGGTGTCTCGAGCCATATGTTGCTTTCTTACCAAAGATGAGATGCAGATCTAATAAAACAGAAATGAGCAACTCAAAACTCTGCTTGGGTCAATATGGCTCTGATACATATGTGGCATACTAATGTGTGTTTTTGTGTGTGTTAGGTTTGCTCTGGGAGACGCTCGCAGGCCTCTGCATGAGACAGCAGCTCTGGTGGAGGACATTGTGCACACACAGCTCATTACTATGGTAACTTGTTCACTAACACCCACCAGGTCTAGAAGTAGAGTATTTAATGATAACTACAAAGAGGCGGCTGTGGCTGTGGCTTAGTTGGTAGAGTCGTCGTCTCTCAACCGGTAGGTCGAGGGTTTCGATCCCCTGCTGGGCAACATGTCCGATGTGTCCTTGGGCAACACGCTTAACCCTGAATTGCTCTTGCTGCTAAGGCGTTGTATGAATGGGATTATTTACTTCTGATGGATGATATATACAGTGATCACTACCATCAGTACCTACAATGGGTGGGTGTGACATGCAGTGTAAAAGCTCTTTGAGTAGTTGGAAGACTAGAAAAGCCCTATATAAACTCAATTTGCAAATTTACAAATTCAAATCTCCCATTAAAACTGAAAAAAAACCCTGAATTTTAACAACCTGTGTTCCCTCTTCCCTCAGACTCAGATTTAATTACAAGATATAGAGCTCGGAAAATAATCCTTACCTTTAATAAAATGTGAACAAGTCTTTTCCATCACTCTCCATGCTGAATAAATGCTAAAAGATAACAGAAGAAATGATCAGTTTTCATGTTAATTTATAGTTTGAATGAGTTTGAATCAGCAGAATGTAACAGTTTCTTAATTTAGGTAACACTAAATTGTATTTCTTTATAATTATGCCTAAAGGTCAATTCATTTCAGAGTCATGGATTTGTTCTTAAACCTTCAGGTCTTTTGACATATTTTCTGCAGCATGAATCGAAACGTAAGAATATTTAGTCGACATGACAAAACAGTTAAAACCAAAACTGATAACTCTGCCTCCTGTCCATGTTCATACGTAAATTGGTTTAAATTAAAATCCAAACATTCAACATAATGTCTCTGTGTGATTTTTTTGTTGAATTACTAACATAAAGATGTGTATTTCCGTCTTTGTGGTGACTTAAATGACACAAACTTATTCTCAGAGGTATGAAGGCAATACATTTCTGACGTGACTCTGAACAGCCACTATTTCTTAAAGCTCTTATATTCTATTCAGACTGCTGTAAATGATGTTCAGTGGTTTGATTCAGTGTGATTGGTTTATTAGCTTCATCAGGCCTGTGAGGGTGCAGCTCTTCGTGGCTCAAGAGTCATCTCAGCTGAGGACATCCTGTTTGTGATGAGGAGGGATAAGGTAAACACAAAACTAAACGATTAAAATGTAAAACTATAAGATAAAGGAAAAATGTTAACTTTACCCGAGACTCACTCTCTCTCTCTTTTTGTCTCTCTCTCTCTTTTTTTGTAACGCTCTGTTTTTCTGTCTGCTTTGATGTCTCTCGACCAGAGAAAGGTTGGGAGGATATTAAAATATCTCCAGTTCAGAGATTATAAATCTAAACTACTAAAAGGCCTGGAGGATGAAGATCCATTGCAAGAAACAAGTATATGTAAACACCCACACACAGATTTAATTGTATACCAGGTCAAACAAAAGCAAATATCAGACTTATTATTTTTCTTGTGTCTTTGGACCTGCAGGTGCAGGTGGTGTTGCCGGTGGTGTTGTCGGTGGTAACCAGCGGAGGCAGCGATTGGCCCAGGATTTCTTGGTGTGGATGGATCAAACCGGTGACCTCCTGTCATTGGCAGAGCGACAGGAAGTAGACCCCGTCAAACAGGAGCGGATGGAGGTCAGAGGTCATCACTATGTCGACTAGCTGCTCTGATTTGAAAGCAGAATGAATGAAAGTCTTATTCAGATTGATGGTGTTGATGATTATTATAGTTAGTATTGATGTTTGTTGTGACTGTCTCTTCAGCGATTAGAGCGTCAGACTCGAATGATGGACCAGGCTCAATACTCTGAGTTCTGTGAGAGTCGACAGCTCAGCTTTGGTGAGACTCAAGTTTTAATAAATGAAATCACAAAGATGCAGTTAGAATATCTACGTCTTACTCTCCCACACTGCGAACCATGTGTGTGACCTTTTTGATTTCATTATCACTATTCCTCTTGAATGTATTTCAAACATCATGTACTTTAATGATGCTCCAGGTTGGGGTTAAGTTGTTAGTTCATGGTAATTACATTTATTATTAATAAGAGAGTGAGCTACCTCTAAAGAGTGGATGTCAGAACATGTAGACAGACAAACTTTGGAGAATATTTGTATTTAAAATGAAGAAAATGGACGATCAAACATTTTAAGAGAATCTTTTTCATTATGGGGTAATATGTCGATTAATTTGAATATATTGGGTCAATAAAAATTGTGGAAAACATATTCCAAGATATTTTATTATCCATCTGTGATTTTGAGCTTACCTTGCTTTTGGTCTAATTATAGTGTTTATTGTTATTGTATCTTTATAATACTGAAAGTTCAATGTAGGTGGAAACCTACCAATATTTAAAACAAATTATTATTCTATTTTCCTAAAATCTAAATAATGTTTTTCTTTAATTGTTAAACTTTTTGTATTATGAGATCTCTTTTAAAAAGCTCTTAGCTCGTGAACTCACTTCATGATCAAAAGTGTTTATTGATCAATTCATTTTGTCTACATGAAAATAAGTTAAACTCGCTTTATTTATGTAAATATAATTAAAACTGACAGGTATGTATGTAATTTTACAGCTCCTATAGAAAAAGAGGAAATTGAAGTAACTAACATATGTGGGATGGGAATTGGAATCAGTTCAGTGTTATTAGCATTTAAAACAAACAAACACCAGAATTACAAAGCTAATTCACATTTCTTTCTTGTGTTTTTTGTCTGTGTGTGAATATTTGCAGCTAAAAAAGCGTCTAAGTTTCGGGACTGGCTGGACTGCAGCACTTTAGAGCTCAAACCAAACAGCATCGCCATGGAGATCCTGTCTTACCTGGCATATGAGACTGTTGCCCAGGTAAAGTCTTGAAACATGATGTCACACTAAAACTTTTCATGTGTTTGATAAACTTTCCAGTATTATAGTTAATCCTGTCCGTCTTTCTCTCTCTGTAGATTGTGGATTTGTCTCTGTTGGTAAAGCAGGAAATGACTGCAAAGACAAATCCAATCAGTCATGTGATCTCCGCCAGCTACATCCACTACAACACTCACACTGAGGTACACACACACACACACACACACACACACACACACACACACACATACTATAGGGGGTAAAACCATTCTAAAATACTGCGCACCAGTCCCTCAAACGTGTACCTGCCTAACTTGCACTACAACTTACCTCATTAAAGTAGTTAGGTGTAGTGGCAGGTGTGGTGTGAGTGAAGCTACAGTGATCAGGCGCGCTGCACTATCGATCACAATTTACGTGACAACTTACACTTACTACACACTACACATGCTTAGGCGTTTGTGGCGTGTACGCGCGAGCAGCTTAGTAAACAGTGCGCAAGTGAAAGGCACTATGTCGTCACTTGTGCTGCTACACCTGAGACTTGTTCTAGGAAGCTAGCTAACCCCTCTCTATCTGCACTCTTTTAAAAGGCTGTATTTATTCTTAGAGAAGAAAAATGTATCAACCGTTGGTTATTAATTGTTTCAAGTTAATGTTGTGTTTATTGTGTAATACGTGAATTGACTGTTAACTAGGAGGTAATGTGAATATGATGTAGTTCCGTTTTTATCCAGTAGAGTACCACATCGTGGTTTCTTGCCGTTCATTTAGTAATGAGTCAAAGTAAGGCCTACATATGAAGGATGATGGCAGAATACTGATTATTTTCCAATTTGAGAAGACTGTCAAGATACAAAGGTAACCCTCTTGTTATTTCTGCTGTTTCATATTCACATTACCTCATCCTATTTGACAGAAAACTAATAATAGTTTAGCTATATTCTTAAACATATAACACAATATAAACATTTACTTGGAATAATTAATAAGAAACGGTGAAATTCAAGTCTCTCTCTGGGTAAGCCTTACTAGAAGAGTGCAGAGTAGTGATGTGAAAAGCAGTTCTTTTCAGTGTACTGAATCAGTAGAATCAGTTCAGTAAAATGATTCGTTCAAAAGATTCGTTCACCGAATCGTTCAGTACTTCTCTGCAGCTCTGTCTGAGAATCAGAATTTAATAAGCTGAAACACGGCCGAACGTTTAGTTCTGCTCGCGATCGTACTGAGAACAGCCGGTGGTGAATAATAATCCAATGAACTGAGAATTTAGTTGGATAAAGCTACAGTTTGCAAACTGAAAGCTGCTAAAACAATCATATATATTTCCCTGACCGTTCTGTTAGTATGTTCAGTACACAAATCACTGACTGAGTGAGAGGGAGAGAGAGAATCAGGACTCCTGCAGCAGATCGATTTGAGACCGTCGTTAGTGGATGTTAAAACAGTCAGCTGAGTGAAATTGAGTTGGATATAAAAGCTGTTTGCAAACTGACAGCAGCTATAAAAAGCACATACATTATCGCAACACATAAATGTTAAATAAAATATTTGCTACTTCCTCAATTTTTCGAGACACGAGGGAGAAGTAGGGGCGGGCTTGACTGACTCCGTCCTGTTCTGTGCAGCAGTATGGTCAGTCAATACTTTCATTACACAAATCGAATCACTGACTGACCAATGCTTTAGAGAGAGAGACATGACACAGGAGAGAGGAGAGCTCAACTGAAGTTGAGAAAATAACGACTCTTAATCTTTAAGTGATTCAGTTCAGTTTGTTCACCCAGATGATTTGGATTTTTTAAGCGAATCGTTCACGAACGACACATGTTAACGTGTAAACGCACATCAAACACACATGCAGACTACTAGCATCTGTCTTCTATGTTTCTCTCCACCAGGTCAAAAAGGATCCAGACTCACCTGAAGCCACTCCCCCTTCCACACCAGGCTCCTCCCACTCAACAAAGCCCCTCCTACAGGGTAACGGCAGTCTAGATAACCGGGCGAGACAAAGGAAACGCAAAAAGGTGTTTATTCTGTAACTTTCTTATAGTTTGAGTACAGCTGTTTGGTGTTTTTTTTTTGACAAATAGCCACGATACCTTTAACCACAGCATGTGTATATTATGTCTTCTGTTGTTTTTCATATTTTCTTCATGCATAAATGTGAATCCCTTTATTTAACAGTTTAGTGAATCATCTATTGAAAAACATGTTTTAAAAAGATGTATTTACTCCAACCTTAGCTTGGTGTCTGTTTTGTATTAATATGGCCATACCATTTTCTCTCAGAGCTGTCCGGCTACAGTGGAGCCTCCAAGTGGAGCCATACAGCCCTGTCACATAAGAGAAGCTATCAGAAGATACAGCTACAGACACACAGTATGTACACACACTGAATGAAATACACACGTTTCATACATGTATTTTTAAGTTATTGCTCCTGTAGACACTTTGAATCAAAATGGGTATTATTCCTCAGTCAGTCTGAAAGTCCGGACAAACGTCAGTTAAATCAAGCAAAACTGCTCTCATCTTATCTGCACATTTTTTTTTTATCATATTCCATACTTCTAATATAATGTATTATTACCATGTTGAATGAAAATAGGTTTTTAGATTTAACAAAAGAATGGGCATGATGCCTCTGCCCCACCAGTGCTTTTCTATTTTAAGAGTTTATAAATGAAAAGACTTATTCTTTGGCTATCTTACAATTCAGATTGTATTTTCTTCTGTGGAGCAGCACACTATTTTAAATCAGTCTCTTTTTCTTTCTCAGAGTGCCTATAGGAAAAGTGGGATGACTTTCCTTGCCTGCTGAAGAATCTGTCATTTTTTTGTTCCCTTTTCTAATAAAGACCTTTTGCTTACGTTTGACTAATTCATTTTACACCCACTGACATTTCTGTTTCTCTGAAAGACAAACACTTACTGCAACATTGTCATTGTTGAAAAGAAACTTTATTGGTCACTAATACAGAAACACAGGGGATGTCTGAGCATGCTCAAAACTCTGTGACATCATAGCAACATTAGAACATGGACGCAGGGATTATTCGAGGGGATTGCCGCAAATATCGATACATGACTGAATGTTGAACACGATGAGTCGGACTGCTGAAGAGAGGAAACTCATTTTTGTTTGTCAGAGCTTCTTTTATCTTGGAATTAGTTTCTCCACGAGTTTGTGAAGCATGTGTGTGGTTCAATATTTCTGAGCACTGTTAATCAGTGCCTCCCTCTCCATCAGGAGCTCTCCATATCTCTGCTGAAGTTCTCTCTCTCTCTCCATCTGCCTCTCCACGTCCTCCCGCAGTGCCTAAACACACAAACACAGGTTCAATCAATCAGGTGAAAATAATATTGCTCTCACAAATGTATGGAGTTTAGGTGTTAATTCAACAGAATACACATAACTAAAAGGGTTTTATGATACTTTGGTTTCACAGCCTTCCACGTATATTAAACCTCTCAAGCTGCTTGTTTACAGAATATTTCCTAAATTGTAACTTGTGGCCATTCTATTGAATGGAGTACTACATGGATACGATGAAAAATATACTCTTCAGTTATTAACTAAAACCCGGTGCACAGTAATTCATGCTTGACAGTAAAAAAGTTGAAGTAAAAGACCAATGAGAGATTACAAAAAAAGATTTTCTGCACCAAGAGACTGTAGGTCTCTGCTGTATATAGTTATATGAGGCATCACAATGCTGTTTTACAATATGATAAATAGCAAATGTTTCACATTATGCTTTATTGTGTATTTTGTTTTGTTGCGAAGATTTTGCACACGAAAGAGCCAGGCAAGATTAGAAAAGAAACAAACAAGGAAGAGAGTGAACATGCCACAGAACCCACAAGTCCACAAGCAGACGTGCTCTGACCAAATTGTGGAGCTCTTAGCTAAAGAGGGGCTATTGTCATCGCACTGACTTGATATGAAGATAAAACCCCTTAAAAAGAGACCAGAACACGGTACTGTGCAAATGCTGCTGAGGACAGGGTCTGGTTTAATTTGTGTCATTTTTTACTGAAAATGAAGCATGAAGGTAAATTGAAGATCGGAGGAGAAAAGCTTTTCTTTTTAAGGGTCTAGTTTATTATCAAATAAGTAATTTATTCTTTCCATGTGGTCATTAGATGGTGTATTTACTGATTAAGTCTAGAGAACAGGTCTTGTTTTGGGATATTTGTTGTTATCGAGATAGTTTGATACGGTCATCTGATTTAAGGATGTTTTAAAGTGAATGAAATCAATTATATGTTTGTGCGTTTGTGTCTAAATATATTTACTGCTTGTCTCCTGGGAATGGCTGTATCTTCATGTTTCTTCAGCTGATTGAAGGTCTGGAGCTCTGTGGCTGACTGCTCCACCTGGTGGACACCATAAGGCATAACATCAACTTAAAAAAATTATACAAGACGATTTATCATTTGTTTTAAGAACAAATTAATGTTTAACTAACACTCTGCAAGACAAGGTTCAGTACCTGTTCCCACAGCTCATTGTGCTGCTTCAGGAGTCCCAGTGCTCTTGACTGAAACCCTCCCAGCAGGATTTTCAGTTTTTTCTCCAGTTTGGCTGCTTTCCGAGCCTCCGCCGTCATGTGACCACGGTTCACCTGAGGGATACACATACAGCAATCTCAGTATATCATTTTTCGTAGCTTTTCCTTAAAGGTTAAAATTTTCAAATTGTAGTGTGAAATGTTTCTGTGTCTGTGTGCTTTCTCACATCTAGTTTTTTCTCCAGGCTTTCAATACGGTCTTTCTTTGACGCCAGGTTAGCTCGGGTGTACCTGTTCTGAGTAGGGAGATATAAAACCTGCAGAAAGAGGGAGAGGCAGATCAGATACATTAACAGTTATCTGAAATACTGGATAATCATCAGGACAAGATCAAACTCTTGACTTTTCCAATTTTCCAACAGCAGAATGCTCACCTGTCCGTAGCATTCCTCCCACACCTGGCTGTAAGCCTCCATACTGAGATCACCATGACCCATACCCGCCTTCACCACCTCCATTTCTGCTGCCAGAATCTCTTTTGCCTGTTTATAAGCACGTCACAAAACATCATTAATCACCACTGACAATAAAATAATGACAACGTATTTGGATAGAGCTACTGCTATTTTGCAACAAGACAGTCAGACATACTTCTGTCAATAAATAGATTCTTTCCTGGTTCTTGTATACTGAGACAAGGACAGTAGTCCAGTCAAACGGGCTAATGGAGCTAGAGCCGTAGCTCGGCTTGACTGTGCATCTGTTCACATGCGTTTGTTACCTGCTCCATGTCCTCTGTGCTGACTGTCTTGTAAGGGTGAGCTTCCAGGAACGCAATATGTGACGCATTGTTAGATGTGGAGGCGGGGCCTCTGCCTTTGGTACGCTGTAGCTGACTGCCCGTCATGGACGATGGGTGGTGTAAACAGTCGTAGTGCAGCATGGTGATCATTTCCTGTTTGATCAGCTCCTCTGCCAGCTGGGGGTCCATCGTAGGGTCCATGGAGACAGGACGGAGGACGGACTCGTTTACCTGTGGAGAAGGATGTGAATGAGCTGCTGACAAGGCCATAAAAATAAAATCCCTCATTATAATTTCAATCATCTCTTAGATTGTTTGTTACTCGGTGTTAGATTATTGGTCTGTGACTCGGTTGTCACTATTCAAAAATATATCTAATGAAATCCAATCAATGTGAGTCAATGTTACAACCATCTAACAAATCTACTTCTGACATAAAAGATTTGAACTTGTAAAGTATGTACGAATCACTGAAGTGAACACCGGATGCTGTCCGAGGACTAGTGATTTAAAATTGATTACTAATCAAACTATAAGAGAGTCAGGGTGTATGTTTTCTACGTGTAGGGCTATCATACCAGAATTTGAATCTTCAGCACAATAGTTTAAAAACATTACTCAGTGCAAGAGAGCATGGACAAACAGGAACGCTAGGAATAGAACGGAGAAATCCTTCCTGCATATTATCCCGTATGCTCTTTTGTAAAGCGTCTCGAGATTACACTATGAATTTGAGCTATACAAATAATGATAGATTGATACTCAGTACCACTTTCAGTATCACAACTATTCCATTTAAATTCTAGGAACACATAAGAAGATGTAATATTATTTTATTGCCTAATTAATAATAACTATTGTAGCTCTGTTACTTAAAAGTAAAAAGATACTTTAAAGCTAAGGAATTACTCGATGATATTGAATGTAAAATGAATAGAGGTTGTATGTTTTGAAACATGAGGTACCATAAAAGTATCAAAGTGTAGTCTATCTTGGACGGCCTTACCTCGGTGGGTCGGGGGAAATTCCTCTGAACAGCTGTGTGTCGCAGCTTCAGCTCCTTCTCCTTCTCTGCTGCCCTTACAGCCTGACAACCACAAACAAATACAAAAGTAACTCTTTGTTTATTTGGACTACAGGTACACAAAACTAGGTATACATTGGATGGCATATTTGAGTGTGTGTGTGTGTGTGTGTGTGTGTGCGCGCGCTTACCATCTTGCGTGCCTCCACTTCTGCAGAGTCCTCTATGAACCCTATCTCTGTCTCCGTCTCCTCAAGTTCTTTCTCTGCGTTTTCAGGAAGAACGATCTCAAAGTCATTCTTGGGCACAGGAAGTGACATCAGTCCCTGTCTCAGCTGCTGAAGGCTTTCTCGTTGCTGTGAGAGAGGATGGAGATGGCAATTCAATAAAATAACTCTAAATCCTCACAAGTCAGTTATGCTCTGAAGTGTCTGCTGTGTATTTACCAGATGTTTAGAGAATGCCGGGTCAGCCAGTTGTTCCTCGCTGTTAATATTTAGTTTGTCTCTGAGGGGCGTGCGGGCAGGGGTCAAACCTGGTGTCACCGCCCCACGTGGGGTCATCTCTCCTCCAGCCTGAGGCGTCATGCCTTCTTGCCCCTGACCCTGTCCAGGAGTTCTGTTAGAGAGAACCATTAATGTTAAAATGTACAGTAACAGCTGGTCTGTTTTACAATCAGAGCAGAAATGAAGGAAATGTACCTGAAAGGTGTGCTAAGAACCGTGTTTGGTGTTTGTATCTGTTGACGCTGGGGAGTTACTCCACTGAAGTCGCTCTCGTGCAGCGGTGTGTTGAGGCCGCCCTTCAGAGGCGTGTCGATGTTGGTCAGAGCCATCAGGTTCTGGGCTTCCTGCAAATACAGAAATATTCATGTATAAATATGTAATCCTGAAAGTTCTGTTACAAACACACAGCTACAATGTTTTTGATCTCATGTTAGAGCAGGGACACGTGTACAAGAAAGACATCAAAGTAAAAAGTATCAAAGCCAAAGTGATAAGACTTAAAATATTTGAAACTGGGAAACAAAATCAGATATCTTTACACACTGGTAAAGAAATCATTATGCATACAAAAAAATTACTGAGACACGTTATAAAAAATGTAATAAAACCTGAAATGTAATAACTGATCGATAACGTAACAAAAGTGCTGAGCCGAATTTGTATATTAAAAAAAAAAAAAAAAAAATGTAATAAAACCCAAAAATGTAATAACTGGTCGATAACGTAACAAGACGCTGAGCCCAAAACGTAACTTTGTCTAAATATTTTTCTCCTAATTGAGTGAGTCAATAATTTATGCATATTGCTTCAATGTAGAGTGTAGTATTATACAGATATACACATACCTAAAGAAGTATATGCTTCAAATTGTGTTTATTTGTATGTGGCCAACATATATATTGTACATATACAGTAGAAATAATCCCATCAAGAATACTCTGGTATTTGGTACTGACAAGGTAAGATAAGTTCATGACCAAGAAACCCAGTTCCCTGCTTTCAATAATTAGTACCCAGGTCTCCTGAAAAATACTACTGGTTAGGTTTGCCCGCAGCCAATTAAAAATCACTGTTCTTAAGCTTACTGCAACATGTGGATAGCTTCGAAAAGCAGCAGTTCCAAATATGTCAAGTTGACGTTTTGTACATAGATTTTGTAACAAAGTTGGCAATTCAGTGTTGGAGAACATGCTCAGAAAAAGGCTATAAAATATGCCGGTGAAAACTAACTTTTTGGGTTTCTTCCTCACTTTAAATGGTATATGTAGAGTAATATTTTAAATTTCAAGACTTGTTTGTAGTCTTATCTCCTGTGAATCATTTCATGTCTTTAAATAAGTTTGAATATATTCACTGTATGTGTTTGAAGTATCCATACTCTCAGCGTGAGTCTGTTACCTGCAGTATCCTGTCCTGCACAGCAGGAGTGCGTGGAGTACGTAGCCCCGTTGACATGGTGTTGGTGACACTGTACTCTGACAGGAGGGCAGACGAGGCAGAGTTTCCGCTTTCGCTTTCCTCGGCAGCTTGACGGGCGACCTCACTGGCAACACCCAATTTGACAACCTCTTCCAGCTCAGCATCACTGATCTGTGAAGAACATTAATTGAATATTAATAAGAGAAATCTGTCAGTCAATTTCAATCAGCGTTATTAAATTATCTCCACCAAAAAAAAACATACAAATTTGTAAATGACAAAATATATATTACAGGATTTAACAAATACAATGTCTCGTAATAAAGGGGTTCAATTTTAAGTATACAGTGTACTTTACTGTCGAAAAACAACAATCAATAGAAGCAACAACACTGTCTGTAGGAATCCATCCAACACTAGGGCTGTCGTGGTGAAGGAATTTCCACCGTGGTGATCCAGAGTGGCTAAATAGTGCGGTGTACACTACGATTTGAATATATAACGACTCTGTAGCCAAGTCGTACTGTACAGGTTTTCTTTCTTTTTTTTTTTAAACAAACTGACGTGGTCATAACTGTTGCTGTCATGACAGTGCTGTATTTCAGCAGGAGCTGTGCCATGTCTGTGTGTGCAGTTTCTGCTGCGCTGCGCTGCTGGCATGTACACTGTTACATGAATGTTTGTGTCTCCCACTGAACAGTGCTGTTGTTAAGTAAATAATAAAATCAGTGAAGTCCAAATCAAAATAATCTTGCAGATGAGAGCTCACATTGGATGTTTCCTCGTTTCAAAGAGATCTTTGTGGTGCAGACTTTAAAAATTGAATTATCTGAATCAGCTGGTTCTCCTTTTCAGTTGGCTGAAAGCCTGAATGTTAACAAAGGGGTGAAGTTACATTTGGTTTAGGTTCCTGTGCAGTTGCCTTTGGGTCAGTCTGAACATTAGGTGGGGTGAAGTGACTTCACATGCGGTAATCCTTTTTTATTTCTGCGGGTATATGCTTATCTTTTAATTATTGTACATTTTAAAGAGATTTGTTGCCACAGCTGTGTGATTTGTGACTGTATTGAAAAGACGAAAAGCAAACATTTATATTTTTTTCCTTGAGGCTTTTTTGCCTATCCAACTCCAAAGCTTCAGCTATAAATGTGTTAGTGCGTAGCAGTTACCTGTGGGGTAGGTAAAACCAGCTTGGAGCGCTTCTTTGTGAACTCTGCCACTCCACTTGTCTGCAAGATGGCAGATGGAAGATCGCTCTCTTTCTTCTTCTTGATCTTACTTTTATCTTTCTTCCTCTCCTTCTCTTCTTGCTCACTAAATTATACACACAAAAAGGGTTAAAGAATAAAGACAATACATTCATTCTGTGCTTGTTCAAGTGTTAACTACAGTTGTAGAAAAAAAATAAGCTATGATGTCACTGACTTGCGTAGTTCTCCATCCAGGTGCTGCTGCCTGAGTCTTTTAAAGTTTGGCTCCAGAGGGACGTACTGCTCCATGCTGGTGTCATAGAAACCCTTAAAGCAAACAGAAGTACATTTAAATGGAGTCCAAATGCTTTGGTAGTGTTAAAGGTTCTGTTATAATAGACAAAACCAATCAATGGTGTTTACCTGTGCAGGTTTCTTTTCAAAGGGAATTTCAGCGTTGTAGTCCACTCCTCTCTTCTTCTTCCTCTTCTTCTGGACATCGATTCCAGCTGCTCTCAGCTCTCTGCGTTTCTGCAGAGCAGCCAACCGCCTGAGACAGAAAGCGAGGGAAACTGAATTATCTCAACAGCCTTGTTGAAGCCCACACCATCACATAAGTTTTATCAAAAGGAAAAACTAACTGTGTATTTGTGCATGCAGTGTTTGTGGCAGTGTATATATCTAACCTGGCTTCCTCAAGCTGTTTCTCTCTTGCCTTCCTCTTGGCTTTCTTGCCCTGGGTGTTGGCCAGTCGAGCCCTGGCCTCAGACAGCATCTCCAACTCATCTACACAGAGCGTAAAAAAGACAGACAAAAATTTACCTTTTCTGTTACGACACATATGAAAGAGGTCAAACAAGTAAAAACAGGCACAAACGGGAAAAGGCTTTAATGTTTTTGATGTGCATTATAACAACCTCCCACTGCATACTGAAATAATCTGAGGAGAAAGAAGAAAACTATATGGGATCCCTTCTACAAAAAAATTAATATTCAAAGCACCAGGGTACGTTCTGAACCTTGGATAAGTTGTTGAAATAAAGTCACTGTTAAAGCTGCAAAAATTAATAACCGAGATAGTCAATCGCACAGGAGCATAGGATGGTAGGCAGCCGTCACAACTGCGCATGAAGTCACCTCACCCCAACTTAAATGAAGACAGAACATAAGGAAACAATAGCAACTGAAATGGTACCTCAACGAGGCTTTCAGCCAAATGAATAAAGGAGAACCAGCTAATTTAGATGAGGCAATTGTAAACAGCGCCTGGTGCTGAAAGAAAGCACCGACCCAGCAGCAACAGTTATCACCAGAATCACCTCCTCTTCAGCCTACAGAAAAAAAACTGACGGCAGCGCTGCACAGTACGATTTGGCTACAGCTTATACATAACGACAGGTTACTTCATGTGAAGACTGGCATCCCTGCAGCATATCAGCTATCTCTCCCTTGTCATGTTATGTATTCTGTTGCCAAATTGTACTGTAAGGGTTTAAAAAAATACATAAATTAAATCAATAAATGGGGAATGGTGCGATAATACAGAATTGAGCCACCCTAAGTTTCAGCTGGGGGAATTCCTTGACCGCAACAGCCCTAGTCACTGTAAAAGTTTTGTCTCTTTATCATGGTCTGAGGTGTATTCACCAACCTTCGTCCATGTCAACAGGGTCAGGTCGGGCAGGTTTAGTTTCAGGATTCGGGTCAATCTCCCCTGGTTTTAACTTCCTGGGGTCGTCTCCAACTTCTTCCTCATTATCTCTTTGTGCTGCCTTGTCTCTAAACACACAAACACACATGAATACAGTTAATACTGTGAATCAACAGAATTTGCAATTACCTTAATACAATTTATTAAAGTAGTCTAAGGATTGCGTTTCAAATTAAACAACAAACAAAAGCAAGGTTCTGGTTTTCCAGGGTTTAGTTTAGTTTCAAATTAAAATAAGGAAGAGTCTCACAGCAGGTATTCATAGTGTTCGAGACACTGGGCAGCTGTGCGTCCTATGATAGGGGCAATGGTCCTCCACTGAGTGGGCATCAGCTTGGCCAAGTGAAGCAGCTTCTCCTCCTCTTCTCTGGACCATTCTGTTTTCTTGATACTGGGGTCCAACCACTCGTACCTGCACACAAACACAAATGTTGTTTGTAACATTTTTTATAACGAGGAAATATGGAAGAAGGAATAGAAACACTGTCATACACAAGCCCATACATAATATAAACACCAGAGCCAACCACAGACATGGATAAAATAAAAAGGTTCAATGCTTTCAATGGGAGTTTAATAATAATTTATCCTTTATTAATACCGGGGGTGGGATTCGTTTTTACACTCTGTCTAGTGAACATAACATTGTAAAGGACAGCTCACACGCCGGCTTTCATCTGTTCGACATGCTGCCCTCTAGCAGACCCTACAGGTCTGTCAGAGCACGGACAAACAGACTCAAGGACAGCTTCTTCCCCAGAGCCATAACCACACTGAACCTGGACATGCTTTGACCGTCCCACCCTCACCACACATACTGTGCAATATTTATTTTACATTTCTGTAATAATTTTACATTTAATATTGTGCAATATTTATTTTATATTTCTGCAATAATTTTATTTTCATAATGTGAAATATTTATTTTATATTTCTGCAATAAGTTTACATTTCATACTGTGCAATATTTATTTTATATTTCTGCAATAAGTTTACATTTCATACTGTGCAATATTTATTTTATATTTCTGCAATAATTTTACATTTTCATATTGTGCAATATTTATTTTATATTTCTGTAATACTTTTATATTTCATACTGTGCAATATTTATCTTATTTTATATTTCTGCTATAATTTTACATTTCATACTGTGCAATATTTATTTTATATTTCTGCAATATCTATTTATATTCTGTTATTTCTCTTCTTTTGTTGTTCTCAGCTGTGGATGCCTGTATGTGTGTGCACTTTACGGTGAAGCCAAATAATTTCGTTGTACAATTGTATAATGACAATAAAGACATTCTTCTATTCTCCTTCTATAAACATTTTCACAGTTCTCATAGTGGTTTAGATTAATATTATACAAGTTGTAACCAAGAGTGTGCCTGAAGAGGTCATTCATATTATTAAAGCTGTTGATGTAGTAAAGCTGTATGAAGACTCACCATCTGGCTTTGCATTGTTTGGCTGACTTCCGATGAAGCAGGGAGGCGATACGAGACCACTGATTTTTCCCATATTTCATCACAGCTGCCTTCAGGATCTCATCCTGCACAAATGTTCAGATTTTACAGCAAAAAACAAAAAAAACCATTCAGACATATGACATGTATTTTCATATTTAGTGCCTTGCCACTTGTTTGTTCATACAAATTACATGTTGCTTAGACTTGTGAAATACAAATAAATAACATGTTTTTCACTATCACAATGAGACTTTTCTGTCATTTGTAACACTTCACTTCACGTTAGCTCACTGCTAACATTTCTAAATCGTGCAGGCTGCAGTATTTAAAGCTTTACTGAGTAAATGCGTTACGTATTACACAACATCACACACGCAGTAAAACTAAATAATGAATCCACGTATAAAGCGGGCTAAAGGCCATAAAGTTAGCAGCTATCTTGATTCTAGACCAGATCCAAACATTTACTACTGTGTATGTGGTTAGCATAATGCTAACGCAGCTAGCCATGTAAACACGTACCTCAGTGTTGCGCCAAACGCCTCCTTTTATCATAATTCTCGGCATCTTGACGGCTTGTTGTTCTCTCCTCTCACCGATTAACTGTTATGATTGCTTCTGCACTAGTTATTAAGATAACTAGCGTTAAAAAATACACACTCAAACTCTCCTTCAACACGGGGAGAAATGCGAGGGAACACCGGAAACTTGTGTCGCAGAAATCAACCAGCGGATCTTTTTCTTCTTCTTCTTCTTCTTTTGGATTTGGCAGAGTAGACGCAGCATTGGCGCATTGCTGCCCCCCACAGGCTGGAGTCATAAATGAATCATACCTTATATCCACTGGTACAGGCCGCTGGAAAGCAAAAGCATTCAAGCATTTTTTTTTTGTTTCTCTTGGTCTCATTGAGCCGTAAGTCTCTGTACAGTTTATTGATTTAATGCTCATTAGCTTCATATTCAATTCAATATCACCCTCTTGTAGTTGTAGACATAGCCTACCTGCACTTTCCGATACACGTGCCTAGACATTAACAGTACTCTGCCCTACAAAGGCAAAAGACCTTAACTCGCCAGAGTGTAGAACTGAGATAAATGACTTTAAAGTCTTTTTGTTGTCCAGCCAAATGAGTTGCAGGCAGAATATTGGAAATGTGGCAATTCTTTGTCTTTTTAATGAGGTTATTAATGTACATAAAAATCTTGAGGTCAAACATGACCGTTGACCCCTATTTGGAAGTTAAGGTACTCTGCCGTTGCATTGCCTGTACAATAATAAGAGGTCATGCCAAGGCAAAAGGCATTAACTTCCATTTGTTAGCTCCCTTGGTTGCTGATCACTATATTAAGTCAGTATATAATAATAATGATAACATGAAATCTAGTGCTCATGGCACGATTAAGTGCTTGATGACAGATATTAAAACAAAGGCATAACGCCTTAACTCCACTGCAGTAAAACAGTAACTTCACTTTGATCCGCAGTAAAACAAAGGCAGAAGACCTTAACTCAGTTTGAGCGTTCCTGAATGCTGCAGTTCAAAGGCAAAGACCCTGATGAGTGAAGTTACTGGACTCTGCCTTGGTTTCTCGAGGGCTTTTGGACATTAAGGCAAATACAACCTACTGTTTTCTCAAAAAAACAACACAATTGACTCAAGATATCTGTCCACATAATAAAGCACATCTGTAATGTTCCAAAAATGACAAAAACTCATTTACTGCCTTTTGCCTTTGTAGGGCAGTATACACTTCAAACTGGTGGTCTACATTGTATATTTAGGCCAAAGAATATTTAACCAAAAACTCTTTAAAGACTAAAACTGCTATTTTTTTACAGTAGTCAATCATAACAGAACAAATTAAGTTTTACGAGTTAGTGCTGCAGCATGAGCCAGCGGGAAACGAGTTGTTGCATTAAACATTGTGCACAATGTCATAGTAAAGATGTGACCTTTGTTTTATGAGGGGATTCATTTTTAAAAAGGACTTTAAACAAGCTACTATTATTCATTCTAAATGTCGGGAAACAAAGCAAAAAGCAGTCAGACGTCTGGATCGATGATGTTTTTATTTGAACTTGGTATTTGAGGTACATATTTACTGATTTCACACAAATGATACCAGGCTACATGTATGTTCTTCACACGTTAGCACAACACAAAGAACACTTACATCAACATGACAACAGACATGCACAAACAAGGCAGAGACTTGAGTGACCACTGTAGGCAGACTGCATCGACCAACCGTTGGCCAGAACACAAAGAACCAACCAATCACAATGGGTGATAGTACTGACTTGACAGAGGTCGGAGAGGACAAAAGAGAGAGAGAGGGGGACATGGACGAAGAACTGCTGAGGATAGGAAGTGAGGAGGGAATAAAAGAGGAGGGGGGGGATTAATACCTAAAATATTAAGACAAATTGTAACACTGAGCACCAGAAAAAACAATAAATAACATCTTCAGTATTGACAATAAATATCAATAATCTCATAAATAACATTATTATCTCTTTTCAATAACATATAACCTTAATTCTGAGATGAGCTGCACACTGTCCCATCATATAATATAATTTACCTTCCCGCAGACACACACACACTCTCACGCACTCTCTCTTTCTCACACACACCCTTTTTATTTCCACTCTTTCTTTACATTTCAGTCCAGTGTTACAAGAGAAATACTGTAGGAGTAGGGGCACAGGGTCATCTAAAGGTTGTTTAAAGGTAAAGCTTAGCTAGTGGGGGGGGGGGGGGTCATGCAGATATGTACAACTGTAAACTCCCTCAGTCCCACCCTCCCTCCTTCATTCCCCACATTTCATCTTTCGGTCTTCTTCGCCTCTAAAACTCATCCTACACTCCCCCTTCATTTATTTATTCCCCCCTCGGCCCTTATATTTATCCTCTCATTACCCCTTCTTGCCCCTCCGCAGTCTCCCTCCCTTTTCTCCCCCTTGTCTCTAAATGTGTCTACTTCAGGTCACCGGCGTCTCCCTGGATGGTCTTTTTGATGCGGAGCAGCATCGTGGTCAACCACTGGTCCAGGCGAGACACTGAGTCGAAATCCTTGACAGCCTCAGTGAATGCCTCGCTGTTCTGCTCCTCGTGGGCATCTAGGAGTTTCTGTGGCAACAAACACAAAACTCAACGAACACGTAGGGAAATGAGTGATGGAATCACTTCTTAAAACCCATATCTGCATATTTATGTGTGTCATCTTTTCAATTTTATTTTACATTTGCTGTAAAAAACAAATTACCTTTATGGTCTGTTGTCTTTTCTCTACCGTTTTAAAATTATTTAAAAAAATAATTTTGGTTTTAATTTCCATCATGAAATTAAAGGAAAATATGTTCTTAACCTGCATGGACTCAACATCCTTTTATATTTTGGATGTCTTACAAACACACGAGGGTTAGGCGCTTTGTGTGACTAAAATACAATCAATCAAAATCTGATAAGACCCTAATGATCATGGGCTGCTGATAATGTTAGCTAATAAAACCTTTAAAGCAATATTCATGCACAATCAGAATGCTAAAGGGAAAAAATTACATAAGATGCTTTGAATGAATACTTAGCCAATTAAATAACCTTTTTTAATATACTTATTTACTCACGTGTTACCTTGATCAAAGCATGATTATTACAACCCAGAAGCAGAAACAAATAAATTACCTTTAACAGTTTCAGTTCTCTGGAGTCTGAAAAGGCTGGAAACATCTCCTCATACTTCTCTATGGCCAACTGAACAACACACACACAGAAACACACACACACAGAAACACACACAGACACACGCACAAAAAACAAATGTCATTAGCTGTTATTAGTTTTAACAAATTCAATGCAAAGACGAGTATTCACGACTATGCAAGCTCAGTTGATTCAACATCAGTGAAACATTTGTGTGATATTTTTTATTTAAGTGTACAAAGTGTTGATGTTCTTTTCACATCACAGACGTGTGTTTGTGGAAACCTGGAGCTACAAAATTGAAAAATACGAAAAATAAGAAACATCCTAGATTTTTTTTCACATGGTGAAAATTCCCTTTGTGCTGAACACTTCATTTGAGGCTGTCTCACTGTGTGTGCATGGGTTGAATAGGTTGCGTGTGTCTTACCTTGGCATTCAGCTCATCAACTATGAAGTGACACAGTGAGGCCTTAAAGAAATACTCTTTTGCGTTATACTTCAACAGAGGATTGTCCATTGTGCTCATAGCAACCTGAAACACAACAAACAACATAATAAGACATCTTAATGTGGAATTTTTATTAATGTTCTATAGAAATTTCAACCTGTGTTAATGTGCAAGTGTTTAGTGTGGATGCTGTGGTGCTTTAGACTTTTGGAAATTTGACAGTGTTTCAGCAAAATACTAAAAAAAGTATCAAACTAATTATTTTGATGTTCATTCAAGTAACCTAAAAATGAGATGTTACATTACAAAACAATCAAGGTAATAAAAACACAAGCTACAAATGTAATAGTAATCATTGAGTGATCACGATTTGCGTTTAAGTGTACGGTGTGGTAATTATCTTGATAGTATTATAAACTCTGCTTGCACTTAGCTGATACCTGTTCATAGATTTCAATTGCTTTCTGATACTGCTCCAGCTGAGCGCTGTAGTGTCCCACCTTCAGGAGACATTTGTTGGCTGAGCTGAAACACAGAGGAGGGAACAAACAAGCTCATGAGTCTACTCTATGTCTTTGTTTTAAAAGAAAACAGCACATCATTGCATACAAGAAGCTGGAAGCACCAAATATTTCACATTTTGTGTTGAAAAAAAAAAAACTGCAGTTCTGATTAAATATATATGCAAGTTTATGTATTACAATAAAATATATGATCCCAAGCAGCTTAGCAGCTAATGGTTCTATGTTCACTATCAATCACTTGACCTATTGTACTCTCAATTATGTAATTTATTGTAAGAGAACTTATTAAAAGATATTCAAGAATGGGGCACTGGTGGGGCAGTGGTTAGTGCGCGCGCCCCATGTATGGAGGCTGTAGTCTTCCAAGCGGGGGGCCCAGGTTCAAATCCAGCTTGTGGCTCCTTTCCTGCATGTCATTCCCCTCTCTCTCTCACAGATTTCCATCACTATCCACTGTCCTATCTCTACATTAAAGGCACAAAATGCCCAAAAATAAATCTTAAAAAAAAAAAAAAAAAAGATATTCAAGAAACTTTCCCAGAGCTCGAGGCAACATCATTCTTTTTTTTCTTTTGTTGTAATTAAATGATTAATCCATAATCAAAGGGGTTTCAGAGTAAAGTTTGCTTGACAGACTGATTCTTTAATTGGCTCAATGTTTAGCTTTGTTTTACATCTTGAAAAACTACTGACTAAATTATCAACAATATCTTGTTATTGCAGATAAAATATACTGCATGTGGGAAATATGTTACATTTGTGTAACATGGTGCAGTAAGGGCTATCAATTTTCGACAAATTTGACAAATAACACCCCTTGATATCTCAATATGTGTGTGTTTTCTCTATGTCTCAATTGAGCTTTTACTGCAAATTCAACAGCACATTTACCTGTTAGACTCTTCTCCCTTGTAGTAATCTGCTGCCTGCTCATAGTGGGCGATGGCCTGAAAACAAAACAAAGCAAAAAAGACACAAGTCAGCACCGAAGATCATAATTGTTAAGCAAATTATAAAAAAATAAATAAAAAAAATCTGATTTAGGTAATAACATGTTAAAAACATACCTTCTCAATATCAACCAGCTCAGATTCGTAAATCTCTGCTATGGTGATATGATGTTTGGCTGCAATAGTGAACCGACCCTAGAATCATCACACACACACACACACGCACGCACGCGCGCACACACACACACACACACACACACACACACACACACACACACACACACACACACACACACACAATTACACATAGTGTGTTAGTCAGAGATAAGGCTGAATATAGCAGGGGAAGCAGTTCAGTGGTGGTGGCTGTTCTTACCATGTCGGTGTAGATATCGATGGCCTGGTTTAGACAGTTGATGGCCTCTGAAAGGAGACGGATAAGATTGGAAGGAGAAGTGTTATAAATATGAGCAAACAGGAAGGAGAGTCTGCTGAAGCCTTCTGAGTCTACTCCGACAAATTAAAACTCTCTCAGTTTGCTCCCCCCTGTGACTACTAACCTGCTCACCCATAGTGTTTTATTAAGCTCATCACAGGCGGGAGGCTGCAGTATAACCCAGATATTAGACTTCTTAGAGCAACCCAGGGACCCATTTAAATCCTCCAACTATAGCACCTCAGGGTCCTGACTCTGACTGTGGAGTGATAGTGGCTTCCCCTTTCAACACATGTGGCATGGTAGAGCCATAATTATGGAGCGAAAGAGGCAACAAAGCACCAGGGGTGGAAGAAATACTGAAACCTTTATCCGAAGTAAAACGTAGCGATACCACCATGTACAAAAACAATCCTGCAATCGAAAAACTATTCAGACTAAAATAACATATTGCTGGTTTCAAAATACAGCACAGAAAACAATGAGCACTTTCTAAATAATAGAGAGAATTTCCTTTAAACCTTTTGTACAGGGCTTAATATTTTATTTTTTATGTTAATGTGCAGGTTTTATATGATTTTACACTGAAATTCCTGTCTGTTTTATTATCCATTTATCAATTCTTATCAATCTATTCCAGATCATAATGACATTTTTGCATTTAAAAAAAGAGTTCACATCTTGCTTTAAGCATCACTTAAGCTAGTAACACAGATGACGCCTAGAAATCTGCAAGGATAAGACACATGAAGGCATTTGTTGGGGCTAAAATCCAAATATGTGTTCAGGTTTAACTGTTAGACTCATAGTGTAGGAATAGTAGATTCATAAAAGGGAAATTACAAAGGATGAAAAGAATAGACAACAAAATAATTGTGCTTTTCCTCAAGTTTTACATCCTTTGTAGAAAATGGGAATACGAAAATATGTGTGTGTGTGTGTGTGTGTGTGTGTGTGTGTGTGGCTGTGTGTGGGTTAGCAGGGCTCACCCTGTGGGTCGGCCTTCTTGTAGGCATTTCCGGCGTCGACAAAGCTGGTGGCCGAGTCCAGTTTGTTCTGCAGCTGCATGTGGAGACGAGCAGCCTGACAGAACGCATTCCCAGCACCTAGACACACACACACATATACAAAGTCACTGTTACAGAAGGACAAGCTAAAAATAACATCTAGTTTGACCAAACTTTCACTTTGTATAAGTCTGTGCTCATTATTTAGTCAACACAAATCAGGCAATGTCTAAGTTTGAAGCTTTAAGTGTTGGTAATATGAAATGATCCGCAGTCGTGTGTGTGTGTGTGTGTGTGTGTGTGTGTGTGTGTGTGTGTGTGTGTGTGGTGAGTGTGTGTGTGTTTGTGACCTACCGCTCCAGTTCTTTGCCATCTTAAACATGTTGGCTGCTCTGGCATATATTTCACAGGCATCCTCAACCTTATGGTTTCCCCTGTAACACAGACAAAAGCCAGACTCAAAAAAAATAATAATTGTGATCATTTTTATTTTACTTTTTTAATTTGGAATTTGACTTCTTCTAGTTTATGAATTTCTTATCTATCTTTTGCATTCAATGTCTTATTAAATAAAAAAGGACAAAACAGGAGACAAGAAGGGAATTACTTTTAAGCTTCTGTTGTATTGGTCCTTATTTGGTCATTAAAAAAAACAAAACATATTCATCAACTGTAGATAAGGTCATGTCTAAAAACAGACTTAGCTAAACAGGGATGTGTCCTCATCTGTACAGTAGCCACAACAAATGGTAGAAAATCCCATGATCCAGAATAAAACATACGATAGGTGAAACAAATGTATTGGACTAAATAACATGACAAAACAGAGAGAGTAATAAGTACATTGAATGACTGTTTGTATATCTTAACAATACAATCTTTTGTTGTTTTTATCTCTGCTCTGTAAGGTGACCTTGAGAGTTTTGAAAGGCGCCTTTAAATAAAATGTATTATTATTATTATTATTATTATCTTTGTTTTCACATCTTTGCCTTTTTGTTTGATTTGAGTTTTTTTTACAGAAAGGATGGCACATTGAACAACCTGTTGTGTATCATGTAATTGAAGTGCACTGGCTTTTCAATATGACAGGGTATATTGTTCACATTACCCCTAATTGGATTAAACCTGGGACAGACCCACTAAATTAAAACCTACATAAAACTGGGAGTGCCTGGGTTGTCTTTCTCTGTCCAGAAAAAAGTGCTTACTTTTCACTCTGCATTGCAAACTGTCTCACTGTGAGTCTGAGTATTTTCCAGCAGTATGCAGGACGGTGAAGGACATCATGGCAGAGTGCAGATGAGGATACAATCTCCCTGAAACTGAATGTTTTTCTTCTCCTGTGAAGTTTCTATTTGATGGTTTTTTTTTAATCTAGTGTGTGTCATAGATCATATTCGATCTATATAGAGCTCAGCCTGTGTTTTTGATATAATGCCACGTGTCTGCAGCTTGAACTAGTTCAGACATCTGTGTCAACATCTCACTCCATGCGACAGGGCTTCTGCTTTGCAGCTCTATTCTGTTTAGATGCCATTAAATTAGAAATGAACTGGCTTTACATTATTTGATCATGACATTTACAAAAAAAACACACTTGACATAGGATCATTCAAACTACAACTAACATGCAATCTTAAACAGATTTAGTAAAACCAGCATATACACAATAGGAGCCCTTTACAAAATTGTTGATACATTGTTTGGGGATGGAGAAGAAACAAATGGAGCATGGCAAACATGAGTGTAAACATTGAGTCCATTCAAAATGCATAGTGGATGTGAAATTTCATTTTTTGTAATATCATTATATTTGTTAAATGAGACAAGCAGATATTATTGAATCGATAAACAATAGCTCACTGTCAATAATGAGAATCCTGCACACTGCCCAATGCTCCCAAACCAGCACTCCTTATCCACAATTCATTAAATGTTTTTTATATTTGTAGTTTTTAACACTGGGATAAAAGTTATCTGCTCCAGTATCTTCAGTCAAAATGAACAAACTAATGTTCTGTGAAGGTGATGACGGTGGCTATGTTATGACCCTAACTGAATTCACTTCGTGTGGGAAAACAGATGTGGCTATTACAGCAATCAAACTTGAAGAAAAACTGCAGTTTTATTACCCTGTTATTTCTCAGAAACACTGCATCATTATATTATTTTAACTCATGCATTCATATAAGAGAAGGCTTACAATATTTAAAGGAGCTATTTGTAACTTTTCAAAAATACTGCCTTTGTAGTGACACGGCAGGCCGTTAGGTGAGCGGTCTTCGCTCTAGTTTTTGCGGTGTATCCAGCTCCGTCGCTACCCCAGGCCCCAGTTGGCCTTTTTTTGTCACCACTAGTTCTCTCTGCTGTCTGCTTGGTGTGTCAGGGCCCTAAGCGGAGTGAGGAGGACGTTGAGAACACACATATAACGTCACTTCCTGGAGCTTTGGTGTAAAAACCGACCCGGGTAAAAAATGTATACAGGCAACACAGATAGACAGTGAACATCTGCTTTTTCACATCAGTTAAACGTTCGCTTAATGGGCGATAAAAAACAATCTATACATATAGAGCCTTTAAATTGGTTAATACTAACAATTGCAGAAATTGCTCAGTCTCCTTTGGTCTTTGAGTTTGAGGTGGTAACAGTCAGGAGGTTCCTCCCTGATGATCTCAGGCTACGCCCTGGCTGGTAATGTGACAACAAGGGCCAGATCGTATCGTGCTTTAACGACATGAAAACATGAATGATTGTTTGTGTGTCATTAAAAGATAGCATTGATCTTATGTAAGCAGTATTCCTGAGGTGGTAATGGCATGACTGGACAACTTGGCTTGTGTGTGTCTCAAAAGTCAAATTACTGTCTATTAAGGTCACACCCAGGTTTCTGACATAGTGCTTCACATAAAAAGATAAAGGACCAAGGGAGGAGCAACCTATCAGGACCATTTTTCTAATGTCTGTAAAACAATTACTGAGGTCTAGGTTTGAAGAAGCCCTTTGTTCTATGAAGCTGTGGGTCATCAGCGTAGCAGTGAAACCAAATATTGTGTCCTTGTATAATGTGGCAGAGGGAGAATAAACAATATTTTGAATAAAATTGGTCCCAGTATCAACCCTTGAGGGACTCCACAATTCACTGTGGAATGGGGGGAAGCATGATCGTCAATACACGCATAACATTATCAACCTGTAAAATAAGAGTAAAACTGCATCGGAGCTGTCAGATTTACCAACCGAGTGCTGCAGCCACTCAATCAGAATTTATGGTCGACTGTAATGCTGCACTTGAATCCAGCAGCACAAGGACATAGCATATAACCAGTATCAGCTATTCCTAAAAGACCATTTGTAATAAGCACAGTCTCAGACGTATATGATTGTCGTATGATTGAGCTAATATTGAGGGTTCTTTATTAGGAGTGTGATGTCAGGACTGTAAAACTGATCATTTTCATTCTCTTGATCAGTTTTCAGCTTTTAGGACACAGTTAATGTCCTCGCTGTGTTGCTTTTGTTTTTCAAATAATTGACATATATTCTACAGAAGGACTATTCAAAACATAAATGTATGAACCATAAGACACAGATAAGAAGGTTATGACTGCCTTAAGCTCCTTCAATCAATAATGTAAAGGCCTCAATTTAGACTGAGCACTCATGGTATCAACAGCCTATTTGTTCAGCCCATCAATTGATCAGTCAGCCACTTAATGAAACTATCTATCTATCTATCTATCCATCTATCTATCTATCTATCCATCTATCTATCTATCTATCTATCTATCTATCTATCTATCGACATGTAAACATCCGCCCTTCCCACACACGTCCCCCTCCCATCCATCCAAGTACAGACACGCACACACAAAACCACGGAAAAAAAAAAAAACCCTGCCCCCGCATCACCATACCACCACCGACTGATTTCCCCGCACCCAGTCCTGTCTGTCTCCTCTATCCGCCTCCCTGCATCTCCTGCCTCGGTCTCACGCTCAGTGAAAGCCCGCTCACTTCTCCGCAGCAGCAGCAGCAGCAGCAGCAGCAGCGACAAGCAGGAGGAGAGGAGGCGAAATGCCACATTAACATATTCCTGCGTGGCAGGCCACGACATGCAGGCCTCATTATCTGCGATGACAGTTCATATTCAGGCGTCAAAAGGTGCGCTATATGACAAATCCTCCAGAGGACACAATGTCACGTTAAAGCTCATAAAGGAGGCTTATATATATGGAAAATATAGTAGGAAAAAGCCCAAAAGATACGAAATACGAGAGTTCAGGGGTTAATCAGGCCTTTAAAGCCCATCATTTAGCGCTGCAGAAGATACAATTGCATTGTCAGAGGCTTATTATAAAATAGATTAGCGAGATTTCTCCGTGAAGAAAAGCAGGAGAAGAACCCTGCAGGGATTAGTAGGCCCTAGATGCACGAGTCGATGCTAAAAAAAAAAAAAAAAAAAAAAGAAAAAAAGAAAAAAGAGAGAGCGAGGTAAACAGACACAGAGGATGAGAGCATCTTTTACCCGAACATTCCCCCGAGGAAGGATCCGGACGCTTTGACCTTCTTGTCGGCTTCAGCCATCAGCTGCATGGCCTCCTTCTCTTTGCCGGAGTTGTCCATGGCGAGCTGGGTCTGCCGCTGGAGGAGCGATGGGAGCAAAACAGGCCGATGTTCCGCAGTGGACGGAGAGGAAAGCAGCAGAACAGCCGAGAGGAGGAGGAGAGGAGAGAGACGTATCGGCTGGTGCTGATGCTGGGGAGGCTACGGCTCTTGCTCTACGGAGAGAGAGAAAGGTCTTTCTCGGCTTGCTGCTACCACCTGCTGGGTAAAACAGGAACAGCAGCGTAAAATAAGGGGAAAAAAGCGTATCCTCACTTCGCTTTGGTGATACATTTCATGTCTCACAGTTGTGAGTAATCTATTTTTTTTAGTACAGCCTCGTCTCAGATTGATGGGAGTTTAGTGATTTTTTTTATAGGACAACTTAATAAAAACAACCAATGCATGCGTACCTCAGTGCTGTATTTTTTTTTATAACAGACCTCAGTGGCAACATGTTTTTAATAGGAACTATTTCTTATGTTAAAGTAAAGTATACTAGTAGACTATCATATAAAACGAAAGGCTATACAATTAGTTCACATTGTCAAAGTGTGAGTGGATTGTGATGTATCTTTAATAATGAGACACTGAGACCATATTGTCTTTCTAATTCTCTTTGCACACTCTTCTTACTGCTTTCCCTTTTTTCTTTTTGTGGTTGGGATGGGGGATCTCTTTACTGGCCGCTTGTCCTTTGATAGAGCACATGTATTTTGTTTTATTTCAAATCCCTGTTTATGTTCCTTATTATTTGCTTAAGTATTCGTCGATTTGTGTATTTATTTTGCTTGTTTAATTGTAAAGCACTTTGTAACATGTTTTTGAGAATCACTATAAATACAGTTAGCCTTCCTCGTTTCCCAGAACAGCTTTGGATTTATTTCTTTGCGCTAAATTTGCCTGTAAAATCTAAAGTCTGTAACATTGCATGTGTATTCATTGGCCTTGCCTTGGTTCAGTTTGATTTTGGCAAACAAAAAGTAACAAAATTATTTGTTACTTGCAGCCCTATGAATGTTTGAGCATCAAATTAATGCTGAGTTCTACCACTCAGGTAGGTTTATTAAAGCTTGCCTTCTGAGGTGTAAAAACAAATTACAAGCTGTAACACAGACATATATGAAGTATGACCTTATCAAAGCAGCAATAATAGACATTGAAAAAGGGCAATGGACTGAATTGAACTCACCTGTGTGTAAAATGGGGGACTATTCCTCTGTTCTCTGTGTTGCAAGACTACAACAGCTACAATTCACAAACAAACAAAGAAAATACAGATGACCAGAGATGATCATGAAACAAAGTCTACAATTAACAAAGCAAACTTAATCTATCTAATCTAAAATGGTTACTTGTAAATATCAATTTTATACCACAGGTGTTGCCAAAAAAAACACAATATCTTTGAGAGTTTTGCTTTTAAATAAACTACTTGTAGCAAGAATATAATAAGAAGGGCAGGAAAATGCAATGAGGCAAAAAAAGTGTTTTGGCAAGGTACATAAACAGACAAACAGAAGGCCACCGACAGCAAGCAAGAAAAAGGCACTTTGATCATGTACACAGAACTATTCATCAACATGTCAAACTGTGAATGACATCAAAAAGCTGTAACTTCCAACAAGTCAAACGGTGAAGAGACAGAGCATGTCTCAGCTTGAAAACCCTCCTCCACGGTGACAGAATACTGCGTCTCTGTGAAGTACCACCTTATCCTGCTCACACACAAAAACACAACCACCAGCAAGTTTTGTCTAAAAGGAAAATGGTTTGTGTTGATGGGACAGACAACAGCAGTAATCTCCTCTTTAAAGTTAAAAAGTGAAGATCTTTGTAGAACCAGGAACATAAACTGATCACACCTAATTTTTTGATCAAATATTTTTAATAGTCTTTGATTTAAAATAGCATTCAGAAAAACCAAGAAACAAATCACCTCGCAGAGAAATCCAAGACGATAAAGCATGCTCAGTTTGATCATTAAAGCAAAGTGTGCGTTCAACAAGTCATTTTGTTGGAGAACCTCAGCCACTCTGCAGACTTAAACATGATCCAAACAGATAATTTCATCTGAAGTGGTGACAGAATATTGAGGTACTCTAAGGTTAGCAAACAGAGTTAGCAGCTTAGTCTAAAATATTGCCAATGAAATTGCAGTGCAGGCTACCTTTAAGAGGTCAGGTGCAGGCCGTGGCCAAGATTGTTCGATCTTTATCGGTTCCCTGCAAAAAGGTTGTTGAACACAGCTTAAACCATAGATGTCGAAGAAAAGCAGGAACATGGAAAATATTCCACCAATATTTTCTGGAAGATCACTGTACAAAGAGTGATGAGCGGCATCCATTGTACATTTGAATTTTTTTGTACAAAACTTAGCACTCGTAAACAGGTATATAAAGAATTCTCACCCTTGTTCCTTACTGATAATCATGAAAATAACAAGTAACAAATAAATAGATCATCAGAATGTCAAAACAGCTTTCACATCAAAACAAAGAAATCATGCAGACTTGAGGCTTCTCCACACCTAACAGGAGATCTATCTGCCCCAGCGTTAGTGCAGCAGTAACGAGGGACCCGGTGGGATGTCACTGAAACCAGTCAGAAAAGGATTCTTTTACAAATAACCAAATTCAGGTACATTGACAAGATTTTATTACCTCATCCCTTAACATATCTGGGATGATAATCCTCCTCATTTCTTCGAACCTCGGTGAAGAAAAAGTCAATTTGTCAAAAAAATTATCTAACAGTCATGCTAGATTATGTTTAATAAAAATAACTTAACAAAAATTGAGATTACATTTTCCCCCAAAGAATATGCATAAATAAATAAATAGATTAGTGCATAATCAAACTGTTGAGAACTGAATGAATGATCCAGTTGGTGGACCACAGAATAAAACGTATAAAATACAATTTAAAGACAAGTCTGTGATGATCCTGTTGTTTTATCCTCTGTTATCTAAATGACTTGTTGTATAGAGGAACTATCTTGTATAAAAACAGGTCAATAAAATACCCTTGAATTAAATTATACATGACAGCTTATTCATTAATGCAACATAAAACCATTAATATAAAATGTGTATCTTCCTTAATCCTGAAAAGTAAACTACATTCACAGTACTCTTGTTTATGTTGATATCTCACTGTCTTGCAATGGTTTGAAATGTAAAATGAAATTCACTTTTCTCATTTTGAGCTCAGCAACAACTGGTGGATAAATTCAGGTGCAGAAAAAATTAAGACAGGAGTAAGTTCTCCTTCCATGAACCCACGGACATCCAGCAAAACCGAGCAGAGTACAATGTGTGCATCTACGAGAGTATAAAGACAGAGCACTTATAATATAATGATATAGTGAAGGTACCAGCAGTGCCCCATGGAACTAGAAGAGACGGTCACTGCCTCCTGGTATTAGGCTGTGAGCTCTGTCAGTGTTACACAGAGGAAGTTAAAGGACCTGTGAGGAGTTTTTATGTGGTTATAATACCGAAGCCTCTATATGACTAATAAAAGCAAACATCAGGGACAAAATGTATTTGTTCTATATACAGTTGTTATGTTTTAAGTCTAACTGCTGCCAAAGGGTAGCTGTCAAGCGAGGCAATTCCCTGCTTGCTGCTGAAACCTTAGTTTCAGCCTTAGCTTAGAATTTTCCAAGGAACAGATTCATAATGTGCGTTATTATTGACTGTCAAAGTGAACAAGGATGAGATTTTTCTCCGGAAAACATCACTGACATTATACATAAAGGCTCACGGGACAAGATCAGCAAAGAGATAAGTTGTACCCCTTTGTCCGCAGGAGGCGCCGAAACAAAAGTTCCTCACAGGAGCTTTAACCTAATGTCGATTTTTGTTGTTGTTTTGTTGTAGCATTTTTTTTCGGTCTTAGTTTTAGTTTCAGTTAGAGTTTATATGATTAGAGCTATGTAAATAAAGTAAATGTGAATTGAGTTTAGTTGTCCTTGCAACCACCATAGCTTACTCACTAAAAAAAAACAGAAAAGTGCTGAGAAATTGTTTTTGTAGAGTCTATCCATGTGCATATAAAATACAGACAGATGTATGTATATATATATATAGATAGATAGATAGATAGATAGATAGATAGATAGATAGATAGATAGTAGATAGATAGATAGATAGAGAGATAGATAGATAGATAGATAGATAGTTAGATAGATAGTTAGATAGATAGATAGATAGATAGATAGATAGTTAGATAGATAGTTAGATAGATAGATAGATAGATAGATAGATAGTTAGATAGATAGTTAGATAGATAGATAGATAGATAGATAGATAGATAGTTAGATAGATAGACAGATAGATAGATAGAGAGATAGATTGTTCATGCAGTACAAACTGTCGGGTAGTTGTCCTTCAAATAAACAGAAACTAAGGTTAAATGAGTTCTGACTGAATGCTGGCAAACAGCAAAGTGCATGCTTGAATTCAATTTCAAAGACAATCATCAAAGTGTTCTTCCATTAAAAACAAAAGTAACAGTCTTTAAAATCTTCTCTCTTTTTTTTATCCTTCTTACGTCCTTGTGTTTGGCTCTTTAGCACTATCCTCTCTCTGCTACCATCCATTCTCCCTCCGCATGCTCCCTCACCCCTCAGTCCTCCTCTGACAGAGTTTCGTGCGGTGTGGATGGGCGGGACTTGCTGTGACCTCTCACTTCTGCCTTCCTGTCCTGCAGGAAGTCTTCGATCTCTCCAGGCAAACACTGGAACTTCTCCTGGAAATCAGCCTCCACCACTCCTTGCAACTTGAGACAGAGTGGAAGAAAAGCAGTTGACACTGATAACTGATTACATTCAATTTACATTGCTCCTGCTACACACTAACCATAGATTATAAACCCAGAACCAGTTTAAGTTGCTGCACATGAAACAGTTCACCCTTGTTTATTTGCTACTGGGGAGACAGGTACATTCAGAATGGCAACCAGCTGTTGTCAACCATGCTGCCAACAGTTTAACAGCTCCAAAATGGCAGCCAGGGGGGCTGGTTACATCACTCAGCACCCTGCGTTAACGTCAGCACCGATCTCAAAATGTGTGGGAGTGGAGGCACAGATCGCAGAGAACAGCTTGGACACCCCAAAACAAGACATTTCTTCACCATTTAGTGCATCTAGTGACTGAAGCGGGAAATAAAGGAACTTTGTAATGTACAGACATTAACTGCAAGCTTAAAATATAATCTAAATTGGTAGTTTACCTTTGGTTTCAGGTCCTGTATCTGCTGCAGAAGCTCGTTCTGCTGCTCCACCAGCTGATCATGGCGCTTTGCTTGAGTTTCCTCCAGCTGGAGAAAGAAAAACAGGCAGGCAGAGAGAAAAGGCAGAAATAGAGGCATTACATTTAAATAGCAGTCCCTGCAGGTTTAAAAACAAAACAATCCTCCCCCACGGAGGCCAACATACTCCATCCTCCTCTCACCCGCTTTATGTTCTGGACGACTTCATTGACGTAGGACTTATTGATCTCAATCTTCTCCCTGGAAACACACAGTCAGATGGGGGTTGATGTTGAGCAGAATATTTTTTTCTCTCCTGACAAGTCTAGCTGGATGGATTAGTGCTGGAAGTAGACGAGGAGCTACAGGAGGTGTCTAGGGCGCAGTGAATTTGTGTCAGTGTGTGTGTGTGTGTGTGTGTGTGTGTGTGTGTGTGTGTGTGTGTGTGTGTGTGTGTGTGTGTTTATGGTTCATACTCTTCAGCCAGATGTTTCTCTTTGGTCTTCGCTTGGTTGATCTTCTCTGTTCTCCTTCGATCCATCTGCCTCTTCAGCTCTTTTTTCTCCCTACGGCAGTAAAGAAAACATCAGAGCAAGTGTAGTAGGAGGTAAAAATGTAAAAAAAATACAACACAGAGGTATTTTAAAACGTTGAAAATGGTCGTATGTCTAGCAACTGGTAGTCTAAAAATGTGTGTTAACAGAAAAAAGTGGCAAAAGAAGCTTGCTTGCTGACCCTGAACAATTCTATGAAGTCTCCTCCAAAATACAAAATAAAAAGCACAACATTAAAGTTGTTTAAGAAAGTGAAACCTTGTGCAATAAAAGAACATCAGAGTAAAAAAGATTACCTTTATGTAATCCAAAGGCTTCCCTGTCAAAGTCAACGTTGTCTGCTACATCTCAGTTTTACAGGCCGTTCAAAAAAACATTTTTTTTTTTTAACCTTTAAAAATATTTATCATGTCATGTTATTATCTCTTAAGTGGGCACTGTAGCATTTATCAAGACATGTTATGAAGGCGGCACTTAACAAAGGTGATCTTTTCGTAGTTCCCCACAGAGTTTTGACATTCTTCTGTAATTTTAGTCAAAGATTTGGTAACTCACTTGTCAGATATGTCTTTGAGTTTCTTCATCTGTGTGTTGTGACTTTCCTCAGCCAGACTGCTCAGCCGCTCTGTCAGCTGAAACAGAAACTTTGTTTTTAAGCCGCTGATCATCGTGTTCTGGGCTAAAGTAAAATAATGACTGCAGAAAGCTTGACTTTAGGTTTCTAATGTTCATAACTCTATTATGATCAACTGCCAATCAAAGGGAGAAGTAAATAAGTTCTAGGTAACTTTTGACTCAGGGTTAAAGCACCAGCAGTTTTTTTAAATTACCATTTTAATGTGTTCTCTCTGCAGATATTTCTGACTGTAGTACTGCTCCTGCCTCAAAGTGAGGAGCTGCTGCTGCTGTTCGTCTCTCAGCTGCTGGAGCCGTTCCTCTTTCTCGCTCTCTGAACACGAGCCTCTAATGAACAAACGCACATCAATAAATACTCAGATTTGACTTACGCAAAAAAACACTGGGAAAATCCACTCGTTAACTCATACAATGACATGATTATCTTCATGTTGACTCAATTTTAGACCAAGCAAGAAAGGAGAAGAGGACATATAATCATACGCTTGTGTACCTGCTCTTACTGCACTGTCTTGCCGTCTTCTTGTACTTGTTGTTGATCTCTCGGAGGAGCTCAGAGGTTTTCTTCTGGTGCCTCCTTACTAACTCCTTCAGCTCTTTAAACTGACGTCTCTGCTCCTTCTGGTAAACCTTCGACTGCTGCAGACTCTCCATGGTGCATGATGGGACATCTGGTACCACAGGTATGCATCATGGTTTAATTACACCTTTATCTGGTGTTTATTTCACTGTTCTGTTGAAACTTGGAGGTCTTAAGACAATCACCACGAAAAAGCTCTTGCATTTTTTAATGCAAAATAAATGACAAGCATTAATGCAACCCATCCTTATAAAACATACTGTTCAGTCTGTCATTCTCTACACCTTGACTCTCTCTTTTTGTTATCTTTACTTTCTTATATTCATATACATTGTATTAAAGTGCTTTATCATGGGCTGATACATCAAACTTCCTCACATCTACATCTCTAATAAGAAAAATGTCATGGACTTACGTTACACTGGTCATTTAAACAATGATTTGAAAACAATCTGAAAATACTGACCTATCAAAACACTTGATACCAGATCTTCACTCTTGGCCACTGGTTTGGCTGTTTCTAAAATGCAGAAAAGACATAACCAACGATTATCTATAACAACAAACAAATGACATGCCTATACTGGAGCTTTAGAAAAAACATTTAAACCATCATATTTAAGATGCAAAATGAGTGCTTCAATGCTACCTGTCGTCGCTGCTTGCTGATTAGCTGTAGTGACTTTGGGTGTCGTGGTGATTGGGGTGTGGCCTGTAGGGCCAGGGGCGGGGCTTAGTCCATTCTCAAGTGGAGCCGATTTAACGTCGTTTTTGCGCTCTGCAGTGGTGTCTGCCTCTTCCTGAGTAGTAAAACCAAGCAGGGTTAGAGCCAGATCTTCTGCCTTACAATGAAAAAAGAGAAACTACTGTCGACACGTGGCTCACCTCAGCCTGGGTTTCCTCCTCCACATCGTCCAGCGTCAGAGCTGCCAGCTGTTTGGACCTCTGCTCCAGAAGGTTGACATATCGGATAGGGTTGGACAGAGCTTCTATCACATCTACAGAGGAATTATATAGAAACATGATACATAAAGCTGAAAGTATACCATTCTTTGTACCTGTGTACTTGAGATAAAAAAAAAACCATCCTTTTTGAGGATCCTTGGTAAATTTTTTTGGGTTGTTTACATTTTTTACTTGTACAGTCTATCCTTTTATTTCACAATTCACTCGTCATGTTTAAATTAAAAACATGGGGGAAAAAACATGGAAATTATCCTCTTTTTGTGTGTGATATCACTAAAAGGGAGACGTTTGACTTGGCAGAAATTTGTACCTGCAAAGGTGTCAGGTACGTAATCTTTGACCTCAATGTAGACAAACACAGCTGGTAGAATCAAAGACTGGTTTTTCTCATTCCTCAATCCGATGTATCGGTACCCTATATGAGAATTACAAAAACAACAGAGTCAGATGTCATTGTCCATTGGTTTCGTTAGGTTGCACTATATTTAAAAAAATCTGCTGCAAACGTTTCAAAAGATAAATATGTAACTTATTTTGCACAACCCGTCGGTCATGCACGGAGAAAATGAATTGAAAACATTTCCAGAATTGTGATATAAGGTAGTGAATGAATTTTTTTAAGCAACAGCACATTTCTGTCAGCTGTTGCAAACAGCAGGAGCCAGGATGTGTCACCCAGGAGGTCCCCTCATCTCAAAAGCACAGTGTGTTATTTAACAGATACTTTTGTGGATTTGGAAACATACATTAAAAAAGTATACATGTATTAAGCAGGGGAATAGGAAAATAAAGCTTTAGTAGTTGCAGGGAAAGTTGCAGGGAAAGACAAAAGACATGTCATAATTCTAGTTCAGGAGGGATTCAGCAATATTACTCAATAATTTAGGTTTTCTGGTAAACACTAGTGATGAGAGAGTGAAATGTCCACAAAGATCCTGGGAGATGTAGTCCTCAAATACTCAGATCAAAAGCAGTTATGAATGAAATGGGTTGAATTAAATGTTACGAGAGTAATTACCTGGTCTTATTGCAGACACTGGAATAATCCGATGACCTATAAACTTCCCTCCTTCCTCAAAAGCTGCAATTCTCAGAGAGGCCAAAGTTGGAAGAATCACCTGTCAGAAAAGTAAAGTCAGAATTTAGTTTGTTTTATCATTTTGTTAAATCCTGCACTAAGTCTCTCTTCTGTATCTCGCCTTTTTGAAGACAACTGGCTCTTCATCCCACACTGGGTTGACGGCGTTGTTGTTCTGAGAGGTTTTTGTTTTCAGTGCTTTCCTCCTGGTGTCTGCAGGAAGTCCAAACATCTCTATCTCCACATACACGCCCACCCGCCGCTCAGTCAGAAACTGTCCTGAAATCACCTGCGAAACATAGCAGAAACAATCAGATAGTGTCTATACTGACAGAATATGCTGAGGATGCTGTATGGTTACAACAAGTTTTAAGGAAACAGCTGGAGTTGTACCTTCACAGAGAGGGTGTTAGCCACGATGCCGTCCACTGTGTTTTCTGCGAAGGGGTCGAAATGTTTGTCATGCCGCCTCATGAACTCAGGCTTCAGTCTGTAGCCGCTCCGCCCGTTGTACTCAAACATGAAGAGATTCAGCTGGGTGGAGAAATCTTGAGAGAAAGATGAATCTTTGATAAGTTGAGGGCTCCAAAGGATTAAAGCCCCACTCCTGGGACTTATTTCTTTATACGTATTTTTACATGAACTACAGAATAAAGATACAAATGTTAACAGATAAAGAAGAGAACCCCAAACTAAATAGCAAAAACAACAAATAAAACAAGCAAGAATATAGCATATATGAAAGCCGGACTCACAAAAAAGATGAAAATTCAAATAGATAAACATGCACCTTGGCACAAGAATAGTTCATCCAATTCTCATGGGTCTGCACACCTATTCACTTTCCTCCCTTCCCTTCAAATAATGGAGTATTTACAAAACATATACAAGTCCTGTCCAGCAATACATTATGAGAAGTCACTTAATTGTGTTCTCAAAGTGAAGACATTTTAAACACGTTAAAAAAAAAAGAAATATGGTGTATGACTTTTGTAAAAACTACAAGTCAAAAATCAGTGTCATGTTCTGGAGAAAAAAAATACAACTTTATGACTTAATTCAGTGATTGTGTTGAAACTGGCTCATACTTTATAGTTAAAATATTGTCTGGTTTGGCCTCTGATGTCCTCCGGCTTGATGTTTTAGGTTGCTTCTGACCACTGGGAGTAGGAGGCATTTGAGGCTCAGGACAGTGTGGAACCTGCCTGGGCCAGTCTGGGGGCTCTTACCGATTGTTTGGTAGTTGAGAGCGACAAGCTGACAGCCGGCGTTCCAGAAGAGCTGAGGCATGAAGTTGGAAGAGTCGACTCTGGTTCCTTTAGGATAGATACGACTTAACTGGGATTTATTATATCTGGTTAGTGTAAGGTTAAGAACAATAACAGGATTGGTTTAAAATGAAAAAGAATAAAACATGATGTAAAAAAGTACAATAAAATATAGATACCACCAGTTCTTCTACATTGATATATATAATATATATATATATATATATATATATATATATATATATATATATATATATATATATATATTCTTGCTTAAGTATAAATATATTCTATTAACATTATACCTGAAAGTCACTGGTACAGACTGAGATAACCCTGCTGTTATTGAAATTAAAATTAGACAGATTATTGCAGGTTTCTACACAAATGAAGCATCAGAAGCTGGAAAAAGAGCACAGAGAACAGAAGTGGTTGCCATGGTGCTGTTCAACTGTTGTTACTGTTGCCAAGGATACTCTACAAACTCCACTGGTGACTTTGTAAGGTGCTCCAATGCTTTGGTCTCCACAAAAGATGACATGTGGTAACAGCGGGCTGCCTCTGCATACACAAACACACACACACACACACACACACACACACACACACACACACACACACACACACACACACACACACACACACACACACACACACACACACACACACACACACATTTTTTGGCAATTGTTAGCATGACATTCTCTTTGCATAATATTAGAAAAATTAATTCTTCCTTTAAAGGCAGAAAGATTTTGCAATGTTAGGCAAAAAGGAAGTACCTATATTTGCATGCAGTGCAATTAAATATGTCAAATGACACAACAGAATTTCAATGCTGTTCAGTTACAAATTTAAAGTTAACATTCATGGGCTTGGGCTATTCTTGTGAGGACATAAAAAGTTAGTAAGTGAAATTAGTTCTACTGAAAATTTGAAAAGTAAACCGACTCAATGTTAAAAAATTTCTCCTTTGACTTTTGTCAACACATATGTTCTAAACTTAGAGTAGTTCTTCTAATGCATTAAAGATGGCATATTATACTAAATCCACTTTACAGTGTTTTCTAATACAGTATGTGGCCCTAGTTTAAAAAAAACCCAGATTAAGAAAAGTCCATCCTCTCTGTCTTTTCCCTGCTCCACTTTTCAGAAAATGTGTGCTCAAACAGGCCACTTGGAGATCTTCCCTTTATGACATCACAAATGGTAGTAACCCCTCCCCCAAGTGGTTGACACTCCCAAAGCTAGGAGTTTGTTGTGTACTCTGAGTCTACCCTTCCACTGTAAACAACAGGGCATGGTGCTAGAAAGCCTGAGCCACCCAAGCCCTTCAAGAGAGGGGCGCGTCGAACACAGATCACTTCCATTTAAAGCTATAGACACAGAAAAAACCTGTTCTGAGCAGGGCTGAAATAGAGGCATTTATAGGCATGATAAAATAGAGGATCAGAGTGGATTTTTTGCAAGAAACTTCCCAGACATGTTTTGGGGAACTCTGAGACTTATTTAAACTGGTTGAAAAGGAGGATAATATGTGACCTTTAATGTTAAATGTGGAGATGAACTCTGAAAAAGGTTGAGCATATTTTAACAATTTAGTAAAGGACGGTGTGTAATGTTTTTTTTTTCCATTATGGGTCAATCTGCTGCTTAATCCTTGCATTAATGTATGGATTATTTTAGTTTGGAATTATTAGGGAATTAGGGAGAATGCTGTCACAGTGACTGAGAACACAGAGTGAATGTTCACATTTGAGAAGATTTTTTATCAACTAACTAGTTGAATGTTTAATTTAATCTTTTTCTTCAGCTGTACTTTTGTAAACAACCGGGAAGTTTAATTATATCAAAACATCAGGTTCTATCATTTTGTTATGGATTTTGTGTATAAAGTTGTATGTTGTCATGAAATTAAAGCTTAAAAACAATGGTTCAGGAAGAAAATTATGATTTTCCAAAATCCTGTTGTTTTACAATGTCAGAGCCCGTCAGAGGGTCTCCTCGACATGAAATGTTGCTCCTCAAAGAAAGAGCTAAGGTGTGAGATGAAATTGAGGGAATTTCCATAACTGATCTTAGAATGTTTTTGCAGAAAGATAAATAATCATTTAAATCTGAAGGATAGTGTCAAGTGGTTCTGTGCAGCTTCTCTTACTCTTTGAGGCTTCGAAGGAGTTGAACTTGGTTGGCTGGACGTAGTTGACCAGAATGGACATTTCCTCTGTGGACACTGCCTCCCGCTCCGCTGAGCCCTGAAACAAACCACCAGAATACAGTCAAACATATTTATATCAGGGTGCTGGGTTTACTGGTTGTCCTGGGTGAATGTTGGGGAGGAAACGTCAGTTGTCAGTTCAATGCAACAATGTGTACACAGAGCACACACACACATGTTCTCCTGAGTTTTTAGCCCTGAGTGACAAGAACTAGCACCCTTAAAATCTGTCTTGGCTGTTTGATATCAATGTGGCCCTGTACAAAAATGTGAAATGCAATATGCAGAAATACCAGGATGTGCTATCACATCTGGTCACATTGCAGTATGCGAGACCTGTTAGCAGGTTTGGCTGACCCACAATCCGCTTGAGTAGCAGGAGTTAAGTACAGCTCTGATTGTACATTTATTTCCCATTGCACGATTATCACTTGACCCAGTCAGTTTTCGTCTACATGCATAGCTCTCTGTTTACATTTGCCTCTCAGTATTAGTCCGATCACTGTCCACGTCTATCTTTATTCTAATTTATCTATTTTTAATTTTGGTATTTAATATTGTATATGTAGTCTACCTTACACTGTCTTAGCTTCTCCTTATTTCTGTCGACATGCTACTGATATGTGCTTTTGAATTGCCTCCCGAGGACAAGTAACGATTTTTTAAAATTTGAAGTCACTTGGACTCTCCTGTCAAAAAAGCACAGAAAGAGGTGATACTGAAGCATTTGTATGTACACAATGAATGAGTGTGCAGGGCAACATTAGGAAGAAGTAACATGTCTTACGCTGCCCTGCCGTAATTTAGGGTCCAAATGGGTAAGGCTTTGAGTCTAGACCAGCATGTGACCAGTTTGGTCCGCTCCTCCTTTTACCATCTAAGAAATATAGCTAAACTCAGACCGGTTGTGTCCAGAGTTGAGCTACAGATGATTGTTCATGCTTTTGTTTCATCAAGGCTTGATTATTGTAATTCTCTGTTTACATGTCTTAGTGTCAGTTCTGTGAACCGCCTACAAGTTGTCCAAAATGCTGCTCCTAAGCGTTTGACAAGTTCATCCCAAAGGGTCTCACGTGACATATATCCTGAAGGCTTTACACTGGCTCCCCGTCAGTTTCAGAATCCAGTTCAAAGCTCTTTGTGTTTAGAGCCTTGCCTGGTCAAGCCTCGGCTTATGTCACTGAGCTGCTGAGGCCTTATAACACCAGCAGGTCCCTTAGGTCCTCTGACCAGGGTCTGCTGGCGGTTCCTCACACGAGGCTAAAAACAAAAGGAAACTGTGCCTTTGAGGTTGTGGCACCTACATTTTGGAACTGTCTTCCCCCAGAACTGAGAGCCTTGACCTCTGTGGAAACTTTTAAAAAGCAGAGAAAGACCCATCTGTTCAGACATGCCTTTGTTTGATCTGTCTGTATTTAATTTAATGTGACTGTCTGTTTTTATTATCTCTGTTTTTATTTATTTATTGTGAAGCACTTTGTGACGTCTGCTCTTGAAAGGTGCTATATACAGTAAATAAAACTTACATTCTTACTTAACTGTTTGCATACTGTATGCACAGTAAATGTTCTGTACTACTGCAGTATGTGCAGTACAGGTACAAAGTAAAGCAGGGAACATCTCTTGTTCAAAGGCATCCCTGGAGTTGTCCCTGTCCATTGTGAATCCAATAACATTAAACGAGATCAATGAGTAGTCATTAGACATTTTTGTTAACTCTAACTCCATTGAACAAAAAATTAAGAGACATTTGCAATAAAAAACAGCAACAACAAGAGCCCAACCGATTAATTGGCGAGCCGATAATATCGGCCGATATTAGCATATCCAGTGACTATCGATATTGGCTAATTTTATCACAGATATGCGCCAATATTACTAGATTAATTCACCAGTTATATATAATTTAATTAGAGTATCATTGAATTACCCTAGCAGTTGTCTTCACCAGCAGAGTGTGCTTTATGGATTACAACAAGCATTATCCCCCTCCAGAGTATCAAGCAGTGATGTACGTACATGGGTGTGTTTGATAACTGCATTTGAGGGATCAACACAATACATGCGTCTATCTCTCTCTACAGATCGAACATAGACCTAAGAAAGATATCGGCCTATATAGAAGTCCCACTATGCCGTGCATTCCTGTGATGTGATTGTGTCTGCACTGAGCGTTTAGTTTCGCTGCTCCCTCTGCATGAAACTTTCTCCAAAATGACTTGAAAATGGCAGATCTCATTTCACCTGAAGCCTTTGGCTCGATCATAAAAGACAAAAAATGTGGGACAATTGGACAGTGGCTGTGTTTTTGAATTGTAATTTGTGATCACAACTCACTTGCACTTTATCTCCAAACCAGTTGGCACATTGTAAATGTTTTTTTTTCTCTTAATTTATTGTTTTTAAACAATATGAATCAACAAAAGGAACAACAATAACAACAACAAAAAAGAGAACTAATCAAACACGCTGCACAAACAACAGTAGAAGCATCAACGCAGGACAACCACCAACATCAGTAACATTTAACGTTTACATGAAGAACAATGACAATGGAACAAAGAACGAACAGAATAAACAAACTACAAATGGCGACAACAGTGACGTCACCACTGACCTTTTTACCATCATCGTCATCATCATCATCATCTTCCTCACTCTCAGCCTCCATCTCTGTTAAAATTAAAGTTAAACAAGTCTCAAGATCCTCGTCCCTCAATCTCTTCTTCCTCCTTTTTTTCTCCCCAAATATTGGTGCAGAAGAATATCAGTAAACAACTCAAGCCTGAGTGGTCAGGGGCCCGTTTCTGAAAGAAGGTTTCGTGCAAACTCTGAGTCCGTTAACCCTGAAATGAGGGACACTCCCGTTTCAGAGGGGGAGGTCACTCAAACCCAAAAAAGAGGGGTAACTCAAGCCCATTCCTGAGGGAGTCAGTTACTATGGCAACTGAGTCTGTGAACCTAACCTGGTCAGGAGCAGGTTTTCTTCAGTGAACCCCAAGTTTCTCTCGGTCTCCTCCCTCTTTCAGAGCCAGAAACGCTATTTCATTTCCTCATTCTTTCAATAAGTCCGTATGCTAGTGAAGATTCACTTGTTGTCTGAATAGAAATCCAGGTTGTTTTAATAAGGTATGTTAGGTAGGCAATACTACAACGTATAAAACAAACTATTTTATCGACCATGGCATATTTTTTAGTGTAGCCTTGTAATGAAGGGGCTTCATGATAAGAGGCTACATTAACGTCAGGAGATGCGCTGCAGCAGTGTTCCTTTTTTTCCCTTCTTAAAACCTGTTCATATTCGTCGTATGTCCGCATGAAGATAGGTTATATTTCGAGATGGTTAAAGTAGGAGGATCTCTTTTTTGTCACCTGTTGCCATGGTGAATCGTAGAATCGGGGCTCCATTCATGTTGGCTTTTTATCGTCGTGGTGCACGCGCTGAACACCGAGTGGACCTAGAGTTGATTTAACAAATTCAAATCTGCTGATTTGGAACCGAAAACTCAGAGTTTCCCACCTGAGGGTAAATCAACTCAGAGCTCAGGGTTAGACTGAGGGTTTGTTGAACTTTCTTTAAGAAACAGGCCCCAGCTGATACTGTGATACAACAATGTCAGATCATAATACTAAACATACATATACATAATAATAAAGAGTGTTACCCTGAAGCTTTAATAAATACACAAAGATTTATTTGGGAGACTTCATGCAACCACATATCAGTGCCCCGATTTATTAAAAAAACAGCAGAAATAAATCAGACTAACAGCCAAACAGAGGGATGTAGCTTTTTTTTTAACAACTCGCTTCTTAAAGAACTCAGTCTGTGATTATCCAGCCCACTCAAGCATTCACTGCCTGCAGGGTCATGGTCAGAGTGTGTGTATGTCCTTCAGCACTGCAACCACTCTGCTCTTTGTGTACCGTGCAGGCCGCACTCCCAGACCAGTTTTCAAGATTTGCACATCAAAGTTTCAATAAGGCTCTTAATTTCCCCCTGCACCTTCTGTTTAATCTCTGCTCTGAGCTTCAGATCTCTTTTGGGAGGTCTGCTCCTTATTGACACATCCCTGATGAGGCCCAGAAAAAAATCAAGAACAGCAGTGAGCGCATGAAGGAGCAGATATGATGCCTGTCCGAAATGAGGACAGAGCTTGTGGCTGAGTAAAGGAGTTGTTCACTTGTAAGGAGACTTCCAATCACAAACAATGATGTAATATGACCATACAGTGTGATTTCACTTCTAGGATTTCTGGGATTTAACTTTCATAGATGTTGTTTTTAGCTAAATATGTATTAAAAGTTTTATAAAGTAAGTTTAGTTTAGTTTAATGAAGTAAAATGCTGATAAAACTTTGGCATGAATTCATTTCAGCCATTTGAGTTCTGTAAACCAAAGAACCATGTAGTCATTATATTTTGTATTGTATTTTGATGTAAACAATGTCAATTTGTCACAGCTGAACACATCCTCATTTCTTTGTTTCTTACCTCCTGTGATGTTGCTAGGCGACAGTGGTTCGCTGGTTTGATTGGCAGGTTGGTCGATCAGCCTTTTAGTGTCTGTGTTATTGGAGGGTTTGTGTGATTTCTTGTTTTTAATGATGATTTTTCCCATCAGCTCCTGAGGACTGGGCAGGGGGACGCCCGACTCCAGCTACAAACACACACACACACACACACACACACACACAGTTAAAGGGGACAATTTCTAGTTATACTAAGAATTTAAAATTTGATATTGTCCAGCTGTTTATCAATATGTTATGTTTTGTGTTACTTACAGGGTATTTCTCCAGAGGGTCAATCAACAGCGCTTCACCGAAAATGGACCGACAGTATTCAGCCATCTTAGCCTGTTGCTTTAAACTGATAGATAGATAGATAGATAGATATCATACATTATGATATATTTGTAAAAGTGTTAACTGACACATATATCTACTGATAAATAATGACAGATCCTTACGAGTCCACATGGTTTTCAAAGGAGAGTATGACAGGGAAAGGTGAGGTCTTGAAGGCGCATTCTGCAATAGCTTCAATCACTTCCTGAAAAATACATCAAATAAATTAATTAAATTAGTATAGAAACTTTAGGTGGTCATATTAAGGTTGCCTTCCAGCTGCATTCGCTCACTTTGTGACTGCGAACAGGAGATCCCGTTGTAAACATGTACATTTGAAAGCAGCAAAACTCACCTCCACAGACATTATTCAAGAAATGTGTAGGAGAAAAAGTGTTTTCAGCTTTTTCATGACATATTTTCAGGAAGCTACGAAGTTCCTTGTAAATGACATTGAGTATTTTATTAAGCCCTTACACATATACAATATTTTTTAAACAATACAGACAATTCAAACATAGTCAACAGTCATGTATTATGTAGTGACTGAAAAAACATAGGCAGAAGCAAATAATTATTTTTATAATTACAGGTTTTTAAATTCATATCGGCATCATTCCATAATTTAACCCCAACAACTGAAACACATCTCCTTTTAATACATTTTTTTGCATTAAATGCCTGGGGTAACCCTCATAAATCCTGACACAGTATCATTTATTTGTACACACTCCGGTCTACTTTCAAAATAACTTTCCAGCCAAGAATATGCAATACCTCGTATCCCATACTTCTCCAATTTTTTCAATAATTGTCTGTGATCTAAAGTATTAACAGCCTTCTGCAGGTTAATATACAGCCCAACGTGAAAACAGCCCAATGTGAAAACATGTGAAAACATCCAAACACAAACATGGTGACAACCCATTGCTGTTAGCCAGCTGGTTGGTTCTTCTCATCGTGGGGGAGGGACAGACATTTGTGAAAGTGATTAATTGTAAGCAAAACTAAGTGAGCGTTTTAGATATATTTTTGGAATTATAAACTTCACTCTCTAACAAGTGAATCTCTCAAACAAGTATTTATATATAGTTGGGGCGGACGTGTTCATGTAGGGGAAAATCAGAGCAAGACAAAAGTGATTTAAAAAAACACGCTAAAGCCTCAACATTTTAATTTGATACATGCTTATTTTGAAAAATACTTTATTTTCATAGTGGCTTTATATTCCAGCAATTGGAACAATAACAACTAAAAAAGAAAATGCCTCAAACCTCATCAGGCACCAAAGCACCTCAGGAAGATCAAAAATCTTGTATTCAACTTCAAAACTACACAAGGGCCCACACAGTGACGATCAACAGAGAACTGCTGACAGCCTGGCTATAGCATTTTCCAGCAGACAAAGAAACTACATTGTGATCAACTCAACTCAAACATGTGTTACTGAGAAGACATTGTTCAGCTGCACCATAAAACAATTAAAAAAATTACCCAGCAGCTATAAGGACAGGTCAGGACACGACAATGTCTACTCACCTTAAAAGGGATTTCTGATGTCATGGTGAAGCCATGGGTGATTACAGGTTCCTCCTCAGCAGTCCGACCTTTCCACACGTCCAGTTCTACACAGCGACACCCGGCCAGGAGAACCTGCCGGTACATCTCTACTGAGGAGCTCCCTGCCAGCTGACCCGCTGAGACACACAAAGATGGAAAAAAAAGAAATTATGGCAGATTACACTGATTCTTGTCTGGAATTATAAACACAATTATTATATTTGTTACGATTGTTTTACTTTAAAAGTTAGTTGTGTGTGTGCATGTTTGTGTACCTGTCAGATATGTATTATGTGAAGAGTTGATGAAGTACTGAGACAAGGGGAAGCTCATGTCTTCAGACTGATCCAATTTCTCAGGTGGGATGACTCCGTTCTCATCACTGGACAGATAACTGGAGAAAGCCTGTAGGGAGATGATGCCTACACACACACACACACACACACACACACACACACACACACACACACACAATCACATTGCCTTTATTTTTCATTTATTATTATATGTATTCCATATTAACTTCTATATAACAACCTCCTCTACTACTAAATGCAAACTATATGTTGTTAAATTTTGATGATGTAAGTGCTTTCACCTACATTGATGGTCTGCAAAATGCAAATGCAAATGCAAACGATCCTCTTGCATATATCACATGCACATATCAGATGAAAGATTAGATCAGATTGTACTGTTTGTTGAACAGTTAAATCATACAAGGTTTTCTTTTAATATATAAAAATGTGAGACACATGATTGATCCCATTAATTGAAAAATAAAATAAAATCCAGAAAGATATTTATGTAAAAATGATTTATGACAAATTGACTAAATTGACTTATGACTAAAATAACACATTCACACATACAAATAGAAATACAGATACAAATTATTTTTTATCCAACCAGTAGGAAAAATACCAAAAAAGAACTGGTCCTAGAGGCATAACTGGATCTGAAGTAGGTGCCATTTTTTTTTTTTTGGCAGTATCCAACACAAATGTGAACTCCTTACGTTCTTATTTTAGCCGTTTACACTCTGGGGGGATGTGGGTGAAGCTAGAGGAGTATTTCTGTAACAGCCCATGTTAACATTCAAAAGAACATTTTGCAAACGTGTGTGCGCACCTTGATTCAGCTGTTCCAGGTCATGCTGGTACCTCTCCATCAGAGCCTTTGTCTGTGCGGGACGTAGAGGTGGGTAGAGGATTTCGTTGAGCCTCGGGTCTCTCTGCCTGTTGTTGATGAACTCTGTCATCTGATCAACTGACATCTTCCTTCCATCCCCTCCTCTACACAATGACAACAGAGGCAGGCCAGAGGTTAAAGGTCACATCCCTCAAAATATTGTACATGATCCTTTAGAATTTATGGTGTCCACTGTCGGTGCAATGTCTTCACAGGTTTTGCCTCGCTATTTTCACATATGCTTTGCTTTCTTCTCTGATTAAACTACAAGTTAATTGCTCAGTGGAAATAAAGGGTTACTCAAGATAGATCACAAGTGATTATTCTTCTAGGTGGTACAATTGTCACGTGAATTATGTTAAATCGTCATTTTTTAATGATGCATCAAGATTTCCGTTGAGCTATCACTCAACCATCACGATAATGTTAAATTCATGTGTTTACCACCAAAACCTTTGCATTAGTAGCACATGAAATCAAAATCTATTCTCTACACCCATTACGTACATTTTATTATATATAGATAGACCTTTTTTATTTCCCAAAAGAAAAATATTTTTCATTTGAATAAGAGCTGAAAAAATCACTCCCCCTGATGAAGTCATTTGGATGATTTGCTGCTCTGTCTTCCATCATCAAAATCCTCATCGCTTTTTTGTTTTTTTTAAGTGTTGTCCGAGTAGAAGTTCAGATGGTTGTTTTTTGATACATCTCTTTAGACTAAGTAATACAAGAAGTATCAATGACATTAATCAAGTGGTAAATAAACAGCCTTTCTCTTTAAACATATCTCTGTTAAAAATAGGACACACGTCATTATTGAGCATTTCTCAAAGAATTACCTTAAAGAAAAAACTGACAAACCATTTTGTCCGTTTCTGAATACAGTACTTACTGCAGTTTAAAGCTGCTGCTGAGCTCTGGACGAGGACACAGACTTTCCAAAAAGCTCTTGTAGACTTCAAGTGTGAAGTCCTCCAGTTTGATGCTGTCACCCTGCAACAAATATGGAACAGGAATCAACACAGCCACATTTTTAATGTCCTCTTGCCTAATTCCCTTCTTGTTGTACAAAAAACACCTGAAAAAATCAACAGTTTATCCTCATCGTTTATACTTTCCCACAATTTTCTTCATTAGAAACAAATACTTTGTGAGTGAGCTGAGAATCTGTATCCTGCATTTCTACTTTTCAGAAGCTGCGGAACTTGCTGACCCCCCGATACATTTGGGCTAATTTCACCTCTACACTGTGAGTCATTCAAATAACAGATACAAGCATCTACAGCCATAAAAAAGGGCTAGTGTGTGTTTAATACATGTGTAGTTATCCAAAGAGAATTATGTTCATGGCATATTCTAACTGGTTAAACTCAAATATGTAGCTACTGTTAACTGCTAGTATCATATTAAAAAATCAAATTAAAGTGTTTACCCGTGCATAGGGTAGTTTACAGCTCTCCAGGGAATTCTCCACCCTCTTTCTGTCGGAGGAAAACAGTCGAACAATGCTGCAAAAGACACAAGATCCCACTGTTATTAATTAGTGTCCTAGCCCAACACATCACCAACTTGAAACCTGCAGTTTAGGCTTCTGTAAATAACCCTCTGATAAACCCCTACAAGTGTTCCCTTCCTAACTCAACCAAATGTCCTCCTCCAGCTTTTTATAAATCTCTCACCTTCCCCACCGCCTGATGTCCAAACATTTCCCTGAAACAAATTCTAGCTCAATAGAACATGCCCTCAACCTTCCCAAAAGCCAATTCTGTGACTCGCCACACATTCACACCATCATGGCATTCTTAAAAACGTAACATCTTCATCCTAGACTTCCAGGATTATGAGCTGGCCTTAATTCAGCCCCTGTTTCCTTCTAAAATAAAGCTTCCCTTCGTATTATCTCCAGCCCTGGCAGTGGTTGATTACCAGGTCAGTGCTGAATTAAGCACCTTCATGAATCCTGTCCCTGTTTTTGCTTTCCCAAGTGCACATGGAATTAAGTGTATTTTTGGAAGCAAGGGACAGAAAAGAGCAAAGTTTGAGTTTGTGCATGTCTCTGCAGACTTTGAGGAGCTATTTTCTCACATGCTCAATCATCTACTGTAACATGTGCCACAAAGTTACCACCGACAGAACCATTGATTAAAGAGAAGGAAGGTAATAATAATCGGAAGCTCACTTCTTGACAGGAATTCTCCCCTCTGTATTCGGCTGGAGACTTAACCTGACGTATCTGAAACAGAAAGAGGAAAGTTCAAGGTTACGACTCTATTCAAACAATATGTAGCACATGGAGTATATGAAGTGCTGGCTCCATCAGTTTACAGCGTGCTCCACCCCTTTTGCTAGTTAAATGAAAAGAAGTTTAAGTTTGTTGTATATTTTATGGATTGTCATCTTACTTTCCCTGTAAAAGCCCGGTGCATCTGCACATCTAGCTGTGCAATTTATACCGTTGATTGGCCTTTTTCCCCCCACTGGGCTGGGGTCAGAGCTGGACTAAAATTTGATCCTTCTGCACGCAGAAGCGATATGCCATCCCTGCATGAAATTATTGTAATGCTCAGATTGAGCTTATACTCACTGCAGTGAACCCAATACAGCAGAGACGAAGTATTTACGATATGATACGATACGTTATGATACGATTCCATAATGAAAAAATACTTGTCTTTGACTGGAACTCTCCAGCTGTCTGACTCTAGTCCTTTGCTTCACCAACACTCAAACTGACATTTCAGCAGACAGTTCACTGGCTATTAACTGAGAAGAAAAAAAGACTATGCGTCACCCTTTTGTGTGTAATTATCAAGACAATCAATTAAAATATCCTGAAATTAATTGAATATAAAGTGTGCATGTATGTAAGTGCATGTGTGGGTGTTTACTCACGCTTTCAGTAGACTGTGGTCTCTGTTGAGATTGTGGCTCAGCAGGTTGGAAGACAGAGAAAACAGCTCCTCACACCACTCCTACCGAAATCAGAGCCTTCATCATCATCATCATCATCATCATCATCATCACCATCATTATTATTCATGACATGAAATGACTTCTGTACCTTAGCTTCATCCTCCTGCGATGCGATGAAGTTAAGCTGGTTGACGTTTACGAGGTCGGAAGCCGTAACCACTGTTACCATGCGGTTCTCAAGCCGTCCAACCAGGTTTCCAATGTCAAGCAGCTCCCGCAGCTTGGCCTCCTATCGAGCAACACAGTGTTAAGGCTGCAAGCTGAAACAGAGCCACACTAAAGTCACATGGAAGAAATGAATGAGGGGTTTGGAGCAGTTTTTTAAACATCTTTGTCTGTATTTTTGTTATCTGAAAGATATGCATTAACTATGTTGTTTATATAGTTAATGATGCATTTAGTACTATGTTTATTGGTAGTAAAAGCTTACAGTTTTTTTTTATATATGCCCCTTTTTTACATATATAACTGTAGCCTATATATTTTTTTACGCTTCTGTTTATCCGCTTGCATTTTGCAGGTTTTGGGTTAGATAACAATCACTTTATTCCTCTCCTAAAAATAGATAATAAATAAAAACCAACACCAATTTCTGTTCGACAAATAAATGCAGAAGTACTGGAGTAGAGCAAGGAGATTATTGGAGATTGAAAATCATTCAAAAACACATGTGTTTAAAACAATGTACTTTTACGCTGTATATTTCAGCTATCTGGAGGTAGAGGGATCACACATAATGGTGATGTTACATTTAGCATTCAACGAGGCAAAAAATATTAATAAAAGCAGAAAAACTGCTTTTTTACTTACAAAGTAAAAAAGGAAGTAAAATGACAAAACGTACAAGAAAGGAGAGGTAAAGCCAAACTCACTATTACAGAAGCAAAATATGTAACAAAACTGAAACCTGTATGATTAAAACATCAGTTTTTCTGCATGAATGAATCACACTGAGTGAGAGGTTACTGAGAGGTCACAGAGAGGCAGTTGACGAGAATAAACAGGTCTCTGAAGGGGGAGGTATTGCTGGCATGAAAAGGCAAAGACCTGTATACATAAAAGGTGAAAGATGAAGAAGAGTACCTTGGGCGCTTTGGTGCTTCTTCCTGTTCTGACATCTTTCACAAGGGTGAGGTCCAACAACTCTGTATCCTAAGGAAAACACACACAAAGGTGCAGGTTGAACGCCTGTGCGCACCCTGATTTGCACACATATGCATATGCATGCATAAACACACACAAACACACACAAACACGCACACACACGCACGCACACGCACGCACACACACGCACACACACACACACACACACACACACACACACACACACACACACACACACACACACACACACACACACACACACACACACACACACACAGTGAGCTAATATCTATGAGGTAAATGCTTCATCCTGTGTCCTGCTGAGGGTTTAAGCCCACCTGGAGAGAACTTGTGTGTGCTTGTGTGTAAGTGCGTGCATACTCGTGTGCGTGACAATCCAGAGTCGCATGCTTGCTCTTTCTCAACCTTTTCAATTGATTCTTCAGTCCTTTATTGTGATTTATGCTTGTAATTGTGTTTATAGCATATTAAAAGAACATATAGTAGTTATGCACCTACTCGTTTACCTTATATATACAATAAACCACAAGTCAACGAAAAATGCTTAAATTTATGAGAAAAAAAAAACAGACAATGTAATAGCAATTTAGTATGTTGGTCTTCTATGAATGCATATTTTGATGTGTATGGATTTTTCCTGTAGTGTAGTGTAGTTTCCTGCGATGTATTCAAAGCAACCTCCAGTGACGCAAAATTACGATTTTTGCGTCATCGGAGGCTCCTTTTCAGACAAGAAATACACAGCTTTCCCGTCTCAGGGGAAAATGAGGGCGGGATGCACAACCATTCAAAAATACTACCAGGTTTCTAAGGATACAAAGCCTAATGCAAATGAGTGAAGTATCCCTTTAACCTTCTTCCTCATAGTTGTGTAATTTAATTAATCTGAAAATTGCTGGAAGCTACAGTCTTTGCTCTGTGACCTAGTCTCAAAATGTATTCTTGTTATCTGTCCCAAAAGTGAAGTTTTTTTCCAAAACTGGGAAAGGAGTTTCAGGTATGCTGCTCCTGCGGCCTGGAAGCTTTTTTGCAGGAGGATTTTGGTCTTGGGGGGCTGGTCTCTTTAAAAGTAGATGAAAGGCATTTGAGGACGATGTGTCGGGTTGTACATGTTTGACAAATATCTTTGATATGTTGACCAGTGTTTGTAATTGCTCTGTGTTTTATTATCTGTAACTTGTGAAATGTACTGCTGCATGTCTTGGTCAGGACACTCTTGTATATGAGTTTATTGATCTCAATGAGTTTTTTCCCTGGTTAAATACATTTTAAATAAATAAATAAACTACCTTTCAATTGTTTAGTTAGGTAAAGAGTTACATAAAGACATACATTTGAGAGGTGTTAACTAATTAGTGATCAGACTCTGACCTTCGTCTCAATTTGATGACTTCACTTTTTAAGTCTGAATATTGATGATGCAAATTAGGACTGAATTAATTAACTTCACTTTTAGCATGATGCTAAATTTGTTCCTCATCATCAGGCTAATATGGACCTACATGTTGAGGCCATATCAGGACAATGTATGTGTGTGTGTTATGTGTGTGTGTGTTTCTGTGAATCTGTTCATTTGTGTGTGTGTGTGTGTGTGTTAACCTTATTTTGATCTGTCCAGTAGAGGTAAAATCCATGTTGGTCCACATGTAGAGTCACTGGGGTCACAGTCGACAGATCCTTAAGAAAAAGGGGAAAACCTTAGAACAATATATAATTTAGAAAAAAACAAGCCTTAAAATAGAAAACATTACATCTCATGGTAATGTTTAAAATCAAATGTTCTTTTGTATTTAATACCCAGACACCTCTTTTATCTGCTCACTATACAGGAACCTGTGAGCGAGTGAACGAATTGGAATGGTATTGAACACCGTGATGGTACAGACTAAAGTTCTGCCAGTTGTCATGGCTTTCAACTATTGTCCCTGTTGCTATAGTAACCCACCATGACAGTTTGTAATTGGTTGCAGGTGTATGTGGCGGTGCAGCTGTCCTGATGTTTTTCCACTTGAAAAGCTTTTGCACTATATGAAATGTACTCAACAGAGTGGCTGCTACACTACAATACAGTGGGCCTTTAGCAAAATTATATAATATGTCATAACAAATGTATATCATTTAAGATGGTAGTGAGTTGACTTAATTTAAATCTTGGCAGCCAATCAGAAGTCTTAAGATGTGATTTCTATGAGCTTATTACAAATTAAAACAGTTAGAGCCATTGATAACACAGCCTAGCAAATTATAAAAAAAACTCTCCCGATTTCCTACTCTACATTGTCTCTATACATTATGAGATTTCTTATTTCCTATGAAACATTCACTCCTGCAAATCTTCACTCTGAGTCAGGTAATTGTCTAAAAAAATATGTGTGCATTCATTGTTCAGTCATTTATGACTATATTTCTTTTAAGACTTTTTTGGTTATGGATTCTGGAGTCTTCACTGCTTTCCTTGTGACAGAGCAGCCTGCATTCAAAAGAAAAGGTAGAAGAAAACACTGAAGATGGTTAACTAGATCCCTGGTTGTCACTTGTTGGCATAGCAACGAATTTTTTCTTAAAGCTCAGCTCAACATGCTGAAGAAATTCAAATATCAAAACAGACACACAAAACGCACACAGGGCTCAGTTATGATTTATAGATTTAATAATGTATTGTATTAGCTCTTCCTTGAGTATGATTCATGACATTACATGGGCAGATATATTGACTAAGACACACACAAACGCACGCACACACTCTCACACACACACACACACACACACACACACACACACACACACACACACACACACACACACACACACACACACACACACACACACAACCAAACAAACATCCATTCTTTCTAACACATATCCTATCTGTTTAGGTGGTGGTAACCATGCCAGTTACCATGACAACAGGACCGCACATTTCTCATAGCCAGGGACAACACTTTAGCATACCAGCACACGCACAGGCACACAAGTACACACTCTGCAAATGCTGGATGATGAATAAATCCACACAAACTTAACTCGACTTATACCTATTTATATGTTTGAATGTGCACATTACAGCATCAGAGGAGTTCTGCGTGTGTGAGTCTTACCGAATTGACTACACAAACCCACACACACTCACTGACAAACACACACACACACACACACACACACACACAGATCTCCACACATCCACACACACTCACACATGTTGAAGAGTCAATGCATTTAATCTTTCAATTACTACTGGAGTTGTACCTCAGGTCTGGAAGTCAGCACATGTCGTCCCTCTGCATAAGGGCGGCGATAAAAACAAACTCAACAACTACCAGCCTATTTCCAAACCGTCTAACCTCTCTAAAATCCTGGAGTCATTAGTCAATAATCAACTAAAATCTTTCCTTTCAAGAAATTCTGTATTAAATCCTCACGAGTCTGGTTTCAGAGAAAGACACAGCACCATATCAGCAATTACCTTAGTCATAAATAATATTGCATCAAATATTAATCAAGGGAATACTGTGCTGCCCTCTTCGTTGATCTAACCAAAGCTTTTGACAATGTTGATCACACCATACTCCTGCAGAGGCTATATGATGTTGGTTTTGACAACTGTTCATTTAAATGGTTCCAGAATGATCTGTCCAATAGATTGCAATGTGTGACTGTACAATCTGATCGCTCTGAATACTTACAGCTATCAAAAGGGGTTCCACAAGGTTCTGTGTTGGGTCCTGTGCTGTTCACAATCTACATTAATAATATTGCATCTGTATTTACAAATTTTAAGGCCAATCTTCACGCTGACGACACAGTTTTGTATTGTTTTGCAGAGACTGCACATTTAGCAGTCAAAACCTTGCAAGAAGCACTTTACAAATTGAAAAATGCACTCTATGACTTAAAATGATTACTAAATGCAGACAAAACTAAATACATGCTCGTTACAAGAGCCAGAAATATCACAGACAATGACTTGCGTAGAACAACTTGGAAAGAGTATAGTATAAATATCTTGGCATCTGGCTGAATCAATCCTTTTCGTTTAAGTTTCACTTTGACACATTAACCACAAAATTACGACAAAAAATTGGACATTTGTACAGAAACAAAGCTAACTTCACTCTAGTGTTTTGAAAGCGAATATTTTAAGACAGCTTCCTGTCTGTTCTGGAATAGGGAGATGTCATTTATAGGCACGTTTCTGCCTCCACCCTAAAATCATTAGACCCAGTTTATCATTCCGCCCTCGGATTTATCACTGTTGAAAAATATTCTACTCATCACTGCATCCTGTACGCCAAAGTTGGTTGGACTTCATTAACAGTTAGATGTGGCCGTTACTGGCTGCTATTTATTTATAAAGCATTTACTTACGGTAATCTAACAGCATACATCACTTCTCTAAGTGACTGGCTAATGTTGAGGGACCCACAAGTAAACACTTACATTGGGAAAACATCCTTTACCTTTTGCACTGCACACACCTGGAACACTTTACAAAACACATTAAAACTCAATACAATGGTTACCATGGATCAATTTAAATTTAAGAACCTGATCACAAATCACTGTGCTTATTAGTGTAAATTTTGTTAACTGTAGTTGCATGCTTTGCCGATTATTCTTCTGGTTTTATAATCTATGTATTGGTCTTTGTTGTTTTTGTCTTTTATTCATTGTAATTGTACTCTCGACATCATTGTAAATAAGGGCTTGCCCTCAATGATTTCTGGAGAATAAATAAAGGTAAAATGAAATGAATACCAAAGGAATCCAAGCCAACAGGTGGTAATAATGAAACTGACCACAATTGCATCCTTCTCTAACTATCACACACACACACACAAGCACAAGCACACACACACACACACACACACACACACACACACACACACACACACACACACACACACACACACACACACACACAGTCTGTAATCCACAGGTACTTACTGTCAAAGCTTAATCAACAAAGAGAAGTAAACACATCTGACAACGGAATGTGTCCTCCTCTTTTTCTGTCACTTCAATTAAATTCTATTGGATTATAATTAACCATAGAACATTTATAATACAGTCAAAAAATATATGTAAATATTAAATGAAAAGCTTAAACTGATAAATGGTGTTATGACCTTAAGTTAATGACCTTTGGGTAGCATATCCAAACATCCAAAAATACTTTAATACATTAAGCTGGAAAAGAAAGTCAGTCTCCTTACCTCGTCCCATTTGATGAAGTTGCTTCCGTTCTTCAGTGTGTTTGAAACAGAGGGAGGCTGGAGTTTCAATGCATGGACCCCCGGCTGAGCGCTCGCCATGGCTTCACACACATGAACAAACTCTCTCACACACACACACACACACACACACACACAGACACAACCTGGAGATGCTCAGGCTGAAATATTTGGATGCTGCATCTCTGTCACGTCCAAATCCAAACTCCTCAGAAGTCAGGCAGCAGCATCCTCCTCTCCTCTCTTGGCTGCACTTGTCTTTTTTTCTCTGTTGTTTCCCTCTGTTCACTCTTTTTAATGTCTGTCCTTCTTCTTCTCTTTCCTGTTTCTCTCTGCTCCGTATCCCCTTCCTCTCTTTTCTCCTTTCTTATTCCTCCCTCCTCTCTTCTCCCTCCCTCCCCCTGTTTGTCTCCCCCTCTCTCCTCTGTTGATGCTGCATCTCACAGAGAGACAGACTGAAACAGATGCCTTCGTGGGAGACAGGATATGTGTGTTTGTGTGTGCATGCGGGTGTGTGTGTTGGTGCATGCACTGCCTCCACAAATTGACTCATCGGCGACATGCGCACAACGGCAGCTTCCCACAGATGGGGGAGGGATAAGAGAGGGAGCGCAGCAGCGACAGGGAGAGATAGAAAGAGGAATAAAGGAGAGAGTGGGAGAGATGGAGTGAAATGAAAAGAGAGGAAAAGGAAGGAGGGAAAAGAGGAGGAGAGAGAATAAAGAGCAGGTGGGAGAAAGGGAAAAGAGAGTGGGCGATTTAGTGCAGGGTGATTCAAACTTAAACCAGGATTACGGTCAAATGAGGCCACTTTTAGATTCACATTACATTGCCAAAAGTATGTGGACATCAAGCATTTCAGCCATACATGATTCTCATTTCTGAATCATGCATTTGAATATGCTGGTATAAGAGCCTTCACTATTCTGGTTTTAGATTTCCATCAGATTTTGAAAGCTGGTTGCAGGGATTTGCTCTGGTCAGCATTAGTGAGATTTGGCACTGATGTCAGGCGATGAGGCCTGCCTTGCAGTTCGGTGCTGAGGTCAGGGCTCTGTGCCAGCCTATGAATCTCTTTAGAGTTCTGTGGTGGGGGGCTAAGACTATGTTTTTGGGTAATCGCTTGCTGTGAAAATAGTATCTTTTAAAAACGACCATGTACATGGTACGGGATATTTGTTTATTGCATGAAATCTTTGCTTCCAGTTGCTGTGTATATGACTATTCGTGTGATTTTGTTGGGTTTTTCTGAAGAGGCAACGTTGGAGGCATAGAAATGAAACCAATGCAAATATTGCCTAAAAGTGCTGTTTCTTATGTCGACCATTTGAGGCTGGCTCCAAAAGCCGGTACATCCCCTTTTGGTCCCATTTTAAATTAGCCAACTTTGTAGAAGAATTACAGCCTGGTGAAAATAATGGCTAAAGCCTAAACAACAGATTTTTCATTGAAGCAAAATTCAAGGAAGGGGAATTTTATAACTCACCTTTTAATTACATAGTTATGCATAGTTAGGGGCGTGGCCACTGTAGGTGCCGCCCCCATTCCAATCACTGAATAAAGGCTCTCGGATGTGATTGTGTTGTTGATGCCTTTTTGGTTTAAATGATAATACAACTTCACCCCTGGTTTGTTGTACTAACTGGCTGTCCAATAGTCAGTGTCTGCAGCTCCACAGTCTTATAAAATATGATCACTTATTGCTCCAGATAACCAACAAAGCTAAGTTGGAGACTTCAAAAAGGCAGTTGACAAAGTGTTGAAAGACATCATGGTGGTTACAGCCATTTTTCATTCTGTTGTTGGGTTTATTATGACAGGGCAATGAGTTGTCATATTGATTGAAGCAAATCCTTTGATTTTTCTACAGAGTGTTTTCAGACTATCCATAACGATAAAAGCCCTTTGTCTTCTTGTGATTATTTGTATTGAAGACTGTTAGTTGTCCATGTAAAATGACTGTGATGCTGAAGGTTCAGTCTTTTTCACCAAACAGGGCCCTTGTTATTGATGTTTGGGTAAGTGATGTTCTGAAAAAGAGTTTTTACAGTGAGATTGTAATCCCTTTGTCTCTTGTCAATGGTGTTACACTTGCCCAGCACAGAATAAAAAGCTGTTAATTTGTAATTTAATGTTATAATAAAAAAGCTGCTGCATGTACCAATTTTAGGTCACGACATCTTAAGAAAAAGTCAGCAAAATTCTGTAAAGACTGATCATGGTTTCTGGAATTACTTGGTGTTGGACTGAAACTATATTCGACAGCAGATCACATCCATATGAATTGACATCACAAGAAATGACCACACACAAACATAAATTAACATAGTTGATTCAAAATAATTTATGCTGTTACATTGTGATCACCTTTCTTTGGAATTACAAGACACAAACTATGAAAACAAACCAGAAAGATATAAAAGAATATCCACACACTCTAGATGATGTAGTCTGCTAAAAAAAACATGGACTGGAATTTTTATGATTACAAACAAGACTAATAATAACAGAGAAAAAAGGAGAGTGGGCGACACAAAACAGAATGAATAACTGGAAACTGAAACAATATACAAAAATACAGTCAATGGCAAACAAGCATGCATGTCCCTGCCTCCAAACACAATAACTGATATTGGCAGTTGTGGGGCATAAAAAGATAAGGTGTGTTATCACATCAATGCATCAATAGATCTTAAAAGGTCATGGCTCACATGGGAGTTTTTCCTCCCCAGAAGTTTAGATTTTTGTACAATAAGCGGTAAGCAAATAAAACCAGCTTTTTTTTTTAAGAGCAATCTCAGATGAAACATAAATACATAATGCTCTGGGTCGTTAGTGGCAGAACAAATTATTTGCTGATTAATTAATTTCTCTTTGCAGGGGTGCAACTAATTTTTATTTACAGACTCTAAAATATAGATGCCAGCAAATGTTTCTATAAAAAAATGTTTCTGATGAAAGTGTTCACAGTACTGCATCTGGATTATCCAGACTAATGTTGTATATCACATATGAACTCTGGACAATGTGAGGTTATCTGTCTGGACATGGTCAGGAGTTAATTTACACACGTGGCACATAATGGTAAAAACGTGATCTCAACCACTAGAAATACTCCCTTTTGTTAGGGGTTTCAACTGCCAAAGTAGTGTAAAAGCAGCAGGAGGACTTGCAATTATGTCTTTTTTTGTGCTACTATCATAACAACATAAATACAGACTTATCTGCAATATCAAGTAAGAGTTTAAATCAATATACAGGCTATTAGAAAAGAGTGACACAAACTATACTGGACAACAGGGGGCTTTACTGACACATCTCATTTCTGGATAAGCTCCAATGCAATTTCAAAGGGTCATTTGTGCCACTCAAAGAGAGCAAGGAATCAAATCTACAGTGAAGGCAGTGCATCAGAGTGAATGTGAATAAAACCCAATGATTCTGCAGCTGCTGGCTGTAGTTATGTGCAGTGAGGTTCTACAACGCAACTAGACTGCGTGATTGATTAGAGGGTAAGATGATACACATTATTTATGCTACAATGTAAGACACCACATCATCAGCGTACAGGGTTAAGTCAAAATAAGTAAGTGAATTTGTCTTAATGTTTCACTACATGTTTCATCAGTGTCTTAGTTTGCACAATATCTGGGAAGAGACATTGCTTTAAGAATTTCAGATAATCCATTTTAAAACAAAACCAAAAACCTGATTTCATTTACACCCAGACTTCATGTGATGATGGACGATTCCCATCAACATTTTGAGAGATAAGAGATATCCTCTGTTTATTCTGTCCGTGGAAAATATACTTAAATGTGAAACAATGGAAGCAGAGAATCCCTTGGCTCAATAAAAGACTTGATTCATACAAGAAGATTGTCAAAACTTTCAGGGAATTTCCTGCCCAGTAAGGGATTGTTTTGATAAATTGCTCTGTAACTTTTTTTTTTTACCCTTTGATCAACTTTTGGGATCAATAAGGGACCTTTCTATGCCATTAGCATGAAGAAACACACTTAAAAAAAACCCACAACAATGCTAACCAACCACACAGCTGTTTTTTCGTCAATACTCACACCTACGCGCCTGCATGTATCAAAATATTGATTTCATGAGACATAAGAACATATGGCATTCTTCCAATGTCATACTTTAACCCCATAACCTTAACATTATCGTACACACAAATATAATGTATTACATATTTCAAATTCACTATTCCAAGGCCCACCTTATCAGCCTGCAACCTCCTACACACTCACACATTAATGCATAAAAAGACACGTGCAGAGACTCACGTTGCCATGACACTGTGAGTTTCTGCTTGATACTGTTAGTCAGAGCCAGAGCCAGTCGTATGGGTGAATATACAAGATTAGTTTTTTTATACAAACTTGGCGCTGTACCAAAAAGGTACATGAGGGTTGTCTATGCATCACTCATCAAAATATTATAATTAAGGACAAATATTTAACGCATTTAAAGAACAGAACCAAAAATCGGTTGAGTCCAAATAACAATCCAGCACAAAGAGGATTTTACTTCACTGTTGAAGAATAGAACAGTTATATGGCTGTGAGATTAAAAGAGCAGCTGAAGTGTTCTGTGTTGCAAAAAGGTGAGGCTTTGTGGAGCTCCCGCAAAAAAGGTGGGAGGTTTCCTCTTGCATGGATACAGTCCAGGACTTGAATTTACATACCAATACTACAATCAAGAGGATTAACAAATAACTATTGGTAATTTAAAAAAATAAACAGTTTAAGGGACTTTTTTGACTATTTTGTTGAAGGCTACAATCTTGAAACAGAGCGTCTTGCCATGCTTTATTGTTGCTGGGCAACGACAAAGTCCCCTGTCTTTTGGCTAACTTTGATTTTGCTGTGATTTAACTGACAGATCTGTTCCTTTGAATTCAAATGTAAAATGTTTTTTACTTGAGTAACCCCTGTGAACATGAGGTCCTATTGGCTTCTAACATGTGAATCTACCCAGGGTGTGTGAGCAATGCACTAAACACATACTATAGAGAAATAACTGGAAAGTTGCCTCTTACAAACCCCCCTCCCCCCGATACTGTGTGATTGGGGCCATGATGATGATTATGTAGATTGCAGCCTGATTTTACAGAGTTATAATCTGACCTGCTTCTGTCAAGTTTTTTTTTTTTCCAATTAAAATACATTGCAATTGAGATTTGGTTTTGATAAGTCCTTAAACTGGGTCTGTTTGCAATCATTTTCAATGTCTTAATGTTCCACTGATGTCACAAAATCTCAGCAGAGTTATCCAAGAAGACGGACAAAACAACAAGCCACTAAAACTTCATGAACAGAATTGATAAAAAGAGTTTTCAATTTGCTGCCCAAAAGCACCACCACCATAAACCCACTGACAGAATCATATAGAAATGTTTCCGCACATATATTTAAGCACAAAACTTAAGACACTCCTACTGCCCACACACTGGCACTCACACAGACAGAGGTGCACACACATTACCAGGCACATGCACTTGAACACACGCTATTGAACACACCCCAGTCTTCACCAGCAGATCTCTGTGCTGGGAGCTTATATAAGGGAGAGTGGGAGGCTGAGAGCTATTTCAGGACCAGAAAAGACGCAAGTATCTATGTGTGTGTGTGTGTGTGTGTGTGTGTGTGTGTGTGTGTGTGTGTGTTAGAGAGCGTGCTTGTGTGTGTGTGTGCATAGCTATAGTACCCATATGGATTTGTATTGGTGGTGCTGTACGTGTGGTGTGTGTGTGTGTGTGTGTGTGTGTGTGTGTGTGTGTAGGCTTGCTGTAAGGACTATAAGGACTCCAATTCAGTGGGTTTCATAACCAGTCAAGTTTGAAGTGAAGTTTGGCTCAGAACCCCTGGCAGCTCAGAGAGTCTCTGTGCCTACGATGTGTTCAGTCATACCCTGAGCTGCCGGCACACACATTTCAAAGGCTGCCATCCCACAGAGCTGCAGAGAAACTGGAAACGTCTTCATGTTTACTTGTTGTAGCCACAGACATGTCAAGTGCATCTGGATGTTGTGGCAGCAGCATCACCTCCCTGGGTGCTCTGATAAGCGCCTTTCCAAAGCCTCCTTTTAATTACAGTGTTCTCCCAAAAGAAGCCCTTCTGCATATCTTAAGATTAGAAAAGAGGTTGGTTCACCACTGTAGAACCTGAAGAAAGAAAACCTATAGCTCAATGGCTGAAAACCAATGCAAGACCCTTGCAATGGGCCGGAGGCATACAGTTCTGTTATGGGAAACTCTGGACCTGATTAAATTAAACCAAAAACTCAGATACGGGCAAAGGCAGGGAGTCTAAACAAATCATGGTATCTGAACAATCACAGTGATTTCCATAGCATAGCAATAGAGGCCAAAAAAATCTGAAAGAAGTGTATTCTTCTATATATGTGCAGGCGGCAACTGCTCTATATGTATTTAATCCTTTGAGAAATATGGCGTTATTAAAAGTTTCAAGCACAGGATGAGACGATACCACATCAACCTGTCGATCAGGACAGAAGTGTAACAATGCATACCTACCAAGCCCCCTGGAAGTGCTTTGAAACAATTAAAACAAAGTGGCAAAACCGTGTAAGTAAAACGGTCCAATATGTGATGCACACTGATCAAATGAAATTCTTCGCCCATTCCCTTTCTGTGTCCCAAAAATGTCAAATTTGCTTACTGTTGAAGTCAGAGTAATGTTTCCACTGCACAATAGACAAAAGAAGCGAGAATAGGAGTAGAGATGTTAAAGAATTTGTGCTATATGCTTGCTCTTCGGGCCCCACAATGTGTAAGCTAAACGGGGAATGCGAGCAAGTTAATATCTCAAAGTCAACCTTTTTTTAACGTCATGCACCAATGAGCAGCTTTCTTTTGAATGTACAAGTCCCTGCGCCTGCTTCTTCAGTCTTAAACTAAGACATTTTTTTTTTTATGAGACCTAAAGTCTAAAGAATCCTCCATTGTCAAGCTATATATGTGTGGTGTGGAAGACGAGAAGGGCCAATCACATCAGAATGAAGCTTGGTAACACTTTGGTGTTGTCTGTGATGAATACTGGAGGTAGAGGGTGGGCTGTGGGTCGTATCAATCACACCTTAAATGTATTGAAGGTGCCAAGAGAGGTTTTAAATTTGACTAGTAACAAAAAAACACGATCAGATAAAAAAGGATGCAGCTCCTACATAATGTTGGCCTTTTTTAAATTAAAGGCAGACATCTCTTGCGGGGTTAGGTAATGTCAGAAACAGATTTTTATTTTGCTGAATAAAAAATTGAAATAATAAATGCATGTTTTTCCATTTTTTTTTACAATTAATCGTATTACCTTATGTGTTACAAATTATGCTATGCAACAAAGAGTGTATGCTGAAATGTTCAGGAGTAGAGCCGAGCTTTCTTCTGCTCTGGAGGAGTAAGAATAACTCGATGCAGGACTGACAGCAACAGTGAACAGTAAGCCGGAGGGCTGCGCTGACCAAGGCATACAGATCCGAAGTTTGTCCTTGTTAGTGTGATTCAGCGTGTCTGTGGGTTCTGGAAAGCCAGGCTGTGAAGTGTGAAGGTACATTTGGCTGCTCTCGCTTCTATCGCTAAATCATCTCTGTTTTGCTTCTCCTGCTTCTTGCTGCTGCTATTAAAGGTAGCCTCATGTTCTGAAAACAGCAATGGTCTCTGGAACTTAGTAACCTTTTTTCAAAGTGTGTGTTGTTAAAAATGGGGGTACAGTTATGTTACACATTATCACTGCAGAAGCATTTCTATCTGAAAGACAATGAAAAAGCAAAAGAAGCGCAGGAATACAAAAGAGGCATTTACAATGGAAGCATTCATTACTATCTGCCAAACAGTTTTCAATGCTGAGAACGAATGATATGAAATCTAACACATTCAGCTCATCCCAATTACCTTTTACAGCCTTTTAGTGGTAAAGGAAGCCCGTTTGCCTGCAGCTCCTCTTAACAAATTGCACATTATGCAATATTGATTGACAGCTCGACTGATGCTCTGATACTGCCAGTAGCTGACATTTTGCAGTCTTGCTCATTTTCATGAAAATATGAACAGAAAAAAAAAAAAAAGCGTACACATGTGTTCTGTTTACTTAGAAAGAAACTATATTTTCTTTCATGGCATGTCCCAACATTAACTAAAAACTTCACACACTGGATTATTTTGAAGTAAGATGCTCATTTTCTTGTTGATGTTATATGCCATTGAATGTGATAATAAACTTTATGTTTGCTATTATGTGCTAATTAACATAATGAGACTAGATTTAATCCCAAGACATGATTGATTATTTTTTTTAGCATGCTGTGGAGTTTTTTTTTCTCTGCATTTCTCTTGTGTGATGAAGGTGAGCAAGACCAGTATTATTACTGATATAAAACATCCTAAGACTATCTATCTGGTTCTTCCATCTGGTGGCTGAGAAGGGCCTTACAGTGGCTCACATAAAGCTCTGTCTGCACGTTGAATATGCAATGTTAAGGAGAAGACTTTTAACAGTTTGAGGGAAGAGTGGTGATCATATGCCAGCAAGTCATAACAACTCCAATACAAATGTTTGAAAATGGCAGCTGTCTATGTCAGTGTTTGATTACTTCCTATAAAACCATTTTGAGGATAATAACAAAATTTGACAAGCCACAGTTGAACTTCATGTGATTGATATTTTGAAGAAAGTGCTGCCTTGATTTTCCCTTTATTATATCAAACCACATAGCTTCCCTTTACTTTCACTGCTATTTCTCTTTTTGTGTTAATGTTATGCATGACTGACAGTGATACGTTATGTTGTCCTTTAGGATACTGGGCATTGCTAGAAAGGCTTTGGCATGTTCATAGGGAATTGAAAAATAGTTTTTTTTGGAACCAGCAGATACAATAGTTATCCTGCCATCTTACATTCGATCTACTAAAAAGATGAGCGGAGGCATTATTTCTTCAAATGAGGGCACTGCACAGCCGATAAAATCACTCAATATAAGCCAACCACGTGACTATCGGTATCGACAAATTTTATGTCTGAATAAAATTAATATAATGTCTAAAGAATGACAGATGACTTTACAAAGTGAGGGAAAAAATTCACAAACACCTTTAGTCACGGGCCAAGTCTTGCACATTTTGGTTTGTGAGTTCTTGTTTCTATCATTGGAAAGTTGTAAAAGATCTCATTCAGATGAGTTAAATTTCAAGAAACAAGTGAAAGCTATTTTCCTTTCTGTGACTTGAGTCAATCAGTGTACTTCTAGTGATGAAAGATACAACAGAAAACTCAAAGTACTTGGTCTTTTTTCGATTCTCTGATTGTTTGAAATTTTCCAAAGCCAAAACAAAAAACACCAACCGGAATTTACATTTTTAGAATCTTCAAATCCATTATTTACCCCTTTGCCTTTTCTGAAGATTATTTCCCTTTTAATATAGATGGAAATGGAAAGCTTCAGTTCATACGTCAAAACATTTGGTTTAGTTTCCAATATAAATGAATTTGAGACTGAAAAACTTGAATAAAAGCTGTCAATATTTGTCAATCATTATGTAGCTGGCAAGAGTACAAGCTCAGTACTGAGAACTTCTAAAAAAAAGTGGTTTGATTTCTTTTATCAGAGGCACAACTAATTACTGCATAAAATTCCTGAGGGGCATCATCCAAAGCCTTCTAATTATACACTTCCAATCTGTGTTTTCAAATATGGACTTAAGTTCCTCAACTCCTAAAAGATTACCTAGAAAATGTTTCAACAGTCACGAGCATAGGTATCAATTTGATCCCACTGATGGATAACTCTTTTTAGAATGAGACGCTCTAAATTATTCAGCGAGGAGATAATGAGCAGACATCCCACACAAGGCCACGAAAACAACCTCGCCGAAGCCCTGCAGTCATCGGCACTTGCTGGGTAATGAAACAGCATTACCCAAGTGGTGTAGAGAACTGCTGCGAAATAAGTGGAGGAGTCGAAAAGGTTACCCAACCACGGTGCCTTCATGTAACTAGTTCTTTTTTACTTGTGAAAAATAATCTGTGTTGTTCAATACAACCACTGAGGTGGCTCAGAACAGATGGTCCAATGGTAGCTGATGTCTCCAAACAACCTTTTGGCTTATTTAGGTTATTGATATTCAATAACCTAAATAAGGAGGAACTTAAAATAGAGTTTGTGGATCTTTTATTACTAAGAATGAGCAGGGAATTGAGTACAGGATTCAGACAGATGTTAATCAAGACACATAATGCTGACTCAATTAAGCATTTACTCTTCTTACGTTTGTATTTTGACTGTCTGGTTTGTATTTACATGCGATATTAATAAAGTTTGACTGTCAGTGTAACAAAAGGAGTTGAGATTAAATGTGTATTTGAACTTTTCTCTTTGTATATAAGAGCATCTAAAGTGCACAGTTCAGCTTTTCCCAGTCAGGGTGTTACTGGGGAATTGTGGTAATCCTGCGTTGTTACGGATATATAAACAAAACAAAGTTAAAAATAAAATCTTCTCACTAAATAAACACTGCAATAACTTTTGCTTTGATTACATCTGTTTTTTTATTTTTCTTCCCTGAACTAAGGTGAGGTCCTCCAATCGTTGACGATGTCTTTTTTTTTGTTTTACACTGATGTTATAGTGGCAGCAGAGTCTCACAGTAAAGGGGCCTAAAACAATGACTCAAATTATTTTCATTATGACATTGATTCGCCATCTATAAATTGTAAACTCATAGAAAATACATTTTCAGCCTATTTATAAGGGGCCAGAATTTGCACATCTAACACTGAGATAACATTTTTGAGGACTTCTGTCCTATGTGCTGCTCTGATGCAACACTGGTAGCTTAACATTGTATTTTCATTCACATTTTTATAATCCTTGTTTCTGGTTTCAAATGGATTAACGGTCAGATTTGTGTTTCACAAGATTAAAATTGTGTCTTTTTGTCAGAAGAAAAGCCAGCCCTGCATCCATATAAAGACTGTATAAACATTCATACGGACAGAGACAGACGAGGTCCATTTTCTCTTTTAATCATAAATCATTGGTTTACAAAACTGAAGATCATGTGTGTATGTAGATGGGGTTTATATTTGTGTCAATATGCACGTCTAGTCCACATCCAGTTCAGGACAGAGCCGCTGTTTCTGTAGTGTTGCAGAAAACCATCTGTGGCCACGGTGACTTTCCATGTGTCATTCCTATGACGATTCATAAAACGGTTGTCACGGCTACTTGGCTTATTCATCCATCTTTCTGTCTCACTTTTCCCATGGCTGATCAGTGTCTTTGCCGCGGCTGTTCACTTCTTTTGTTCTGCTGCTGGTGTGGTTTTCATGGGGATCTGGTGTTCAGCACCCGCACAGTCTTACGGCCGTAGTGCCAATAACTGTAGCCTGAAGCTGCCGTGGTCACCGCTGTAACATACCTGCAATATAACGCAAAAACACATGTTTGCACAACCTGTTCATGTGACAGACTGACATGTGTGTCATGAGTCGGTCTACTCTAACACGCTCAGTTGTGTTGATTAAAATGAGTCAATGCACTTGACTCGATCATTGCAGGGGGAAAAATAAAGCATTTATTTGATAGATACTGATGAATAGTGTTCATTTGATAACCTATTTGCACGATCAACACTTCCCTTCACAACACTAAAAAGGAAGGACATAATGAATATAGTCAAATGGATAAGAGCTGTGTGTATTTACATGTAATATAGATAATGTAAGCAGTTTACCATAAGCATTGCAGAGGCACACTGTCGGTGTACTGGAAGACTGGAGCAGCCAGAGAGGCTGCAACCAGGAAGAGCTGGATGGCTGTGTTCACCTGACAACAACATTAACAAAGACAGATTAATACTTTATGTAAAAAAAAAAAAAAAGGGCAGAACAACTTGTTAGATGATTCTCAGATAACTGAAGTTTGGATCGTTATTTTTGGGGAAAGACGTTATGCCTGTAACAACACAAAGAACAGAGAGACAGTTTCTCGCAGATGATGAAAAACCTGCTCATGCCAGCCACCTTTTTCTTCAAGAATGTTTAAAACGCAGGCAAATTATGTTGCAGCATCTGTATCAGGAGTATTTTGGCAGTGCATTTTAATGTGCTTGGTTTTGTACAGCATATTTAGACATTCATGTGACAGAGTTAAGCATCGCAAGCATGCCCAGACTCCGTACAAAAGGATAAATTTAGCTTTTTAGTTATTTATATTGTAACTTATACAGGATCTCCTTCATTGTCAGAACATTTGATATATTAACTGCTGTCATGATGAGATGCTGATTTAGACCTATTGGTTGTCCACTTGTCCGTCACTTTGACAGAGGCTGTAATAATGTGTCATTACCCGTCATGATTTAATTTTTTAATAATGAGACATAAGCTATGGCTATCAGTCTCTCAACAAAGAATGAAATCACATCTCTTGTTCAATTCCGTGTCTGTGTCGGAATTAAACTGAACACCTTTTTAATAAATGACTGCCTTACAAACCCCCACAGCACTTGCCACTGTGGAGTAATGGTGACGTTAGCGTGTGCTAGCAGCGATGTAGAAAAAGTAGTACAGGGAAATGAAGAGTGGGTGGGAGGTTTATGTGTCTCACCTTGCTGAAGAGTGTGGGCTTAAGCTGTGCAGTGGTGTAGCAGGGGTTAAAAAACTTACTGAGGGTCACCTGGTGGAAAACAAGAGAGGGAAGGGATTTTAAAGTAAGCTAATTGAAGGCAATGTAAAGCAGATTACATTCAAATAGTTTTCTTCTTTAGTCTCACCGGTAGAGGTACAGTCTTGTACCTGACCCAGAACACAGCAGCTATCAAACCGATGTCTCTGGATATCACCAGACCAGTCAGTAAAGCTGAAACACAACAATAAATGATCTTGTCACTCACAACTTTGTGATCTCGTTACTAGAAATGTCACATCAAACACAATAACATTGAAATACAAAGACGGGTAATACAAATTAAGATATTTATTGGCTCTTTCATTGTTAAGAAGGAAGCACAAACCACAGAAGAACCAAAAAGTCCAGTACCTGGGATCAGCTCAGCATAGGTGAGGCTCAGATACAAAAAACTGATGAGAATCTTATCAGCCAATGGATCGAGAGCGCTGCCCAATGCAGACTTTTGAGTGGGCCACGTTCTGGCGATGTAACCATCCAACTGAGCAGGAGAGACAGAAGTTACAAAGGGAGGAAGACGATTAGTAAATTATTGTCAAAAAGGTCAACCAAAGAAAGAAAACATCTCCCTAAAAGTTTTTGTCTTTCAATATGGCTGGTTGAAAAACAACATTTGGTGCTTATACACGTTCATAAAACTCCTGAAAACTTTCTAAATTGTTCAGGGTTAGCTGCATGTGTGCAAGCAAACAGATGAACTTTTCCTGCAAGCCCCATTTCTTTTTTGGCTTAAAGTTCGGGGTGAGCTGATGTAAGAACACAGCAGGAATATTTACAGGGACAGAGTGGGGAGGGGAAGATGAGGTTGATCTCCTGTGACACGCACAGGATAATGGATTGTATGCATGCAATCAATATGATCTCATGTTCATCATGTTTCTTGTTCGCCAGTATGTTCTTCTCAGCTCTTTTGTTGATATTGTGAATGTGCCGAACTGCATGCAGCATTGATATAAAGGCTAAAATTCTCGTTAAAGTGACGTTGCTTCATCTGAGACCCCCTCCCCTCCCATCCAACAGGGATAGTCTCTCACTGTGAGGGACATGTGTGAACAGGCATATTTTAAAGTACATATTTAAAAAAAAAAAAGGCTTTTAAATTTTTTTATTTCCAAACAGAAATTTGAGCATGTGTTGAAAAACAAAACGTTGTCTGGTCCATCCATACAGAGGTAACTCAATTTCAGTTTCAAAGGGGACAGATGAAGGCCTTTTAGTGCAACCATAACTGTCCGTTTGTTGTTCTGTGTAGATGGAGTTTTGTCCAGTATTCAAATATACACAACATTTTCATTTAGTGCTAATGAGAGATGAAATAATTATAAAATGATTATTGTTTTCCAAGTTCATTTGTTCGCAAACAAATTTCCCAAATTGTTAGCCAAAACGTATTCACTCTTTATGAAATGTGCATTTTTCAACTGATGAAACTGGACAAAACTCAACATTACAGTGTTTCAGTCTGTGTGCAGGTCAGCAGCTCTACATGAAAAAGTGTCTCAGTAAAAGTGTGCATTACCAGGTCTGTAGCTCCAGCCAGTATAAAGAGAGCAAGGCTCAGGTGAAAGTGCTGCTCGATGATCAGGTGACCCAAGAATGGAGCCAGCACAATCCGACACACACACAGAAAGTTGGGGATTGTCCATGGGTTCTCATACTGCAAACAAAAAGGTCAGATATAAGCATTACTACAAAGCCAAAAAAATCAGCCCTATATATTGAAATAATGCTGGGACATCCTGGTCCCAAAAATAACTGTGTTATTATGTTTTTCAACAGTGGTTCTTATATTGATATGTTTCTGAATATGACAACACACAGTGCATTTCCCCTCACCTCTGCAAATAATGTAGATTGGAGTGTCATAAAATTGTAAATCTGAGAACCATTATGGAAAAATAAGAATAAAATAGTAGCCTGTAATTATTTTTTAAAGCCTGCTATTGTTGCTGGATATTTGAGGCCAATAATAATAACAATATTTATGCATTTTAAGTTTTAAATGTAGGTTTTTAGATGTTTACATCTGTAAACAACGGCTGAAGATTTCTGCCTTTTAATAAGGCAGTTTTTTACTTACCAATGTAACTTTTGCTGCTTTGCTAAAAGTGCTCATGATGGATTAAGTAAGGTCTGTTACCTGCTTTTTGTAACATAACAATGAGTAAGGTCTTTTTACCTGCTCTTTTGTAATGTTAACAGACAAAGAGTAAGGTATTTCACCTGCTTTTTGTAAAGTGTCTCGAGATAACACTTGTTATGAGTTGACGCTATACAAATAAAAATTGATTGATAACGTTACAGCAAAGAACTAAATGTGTCTGCTCTGTTAATAATATCCATGTTAAAGTGAAAATTGTATGTTTTAAAAATCTATTTTGTATTGAAATGTCATTTTAAATGGACTAATATTGAGTTTGTCCATCTATCTAGCTCCATTAACCCTCATGCATCACTATGGACATTTTTGTCCATTTGAGCAAAGGTTTCCTCTTTATCTGGCCATCATTTTGGCCTTGTTAGTGCATATGGCACACATTTTTGTAAGAAAGTCTCTCTCGACACATTTTGGATTTTTTTTTTTTTTAATAGATCAATAAAACACTGAAACATTTTTACTACCCTCTTAAGTCAAGACAAAAATGCCCACTTCCAAAAAAACTGCTATAAAAAAAAGAACAGATTGATATTTTTATCTACTTTTTTCTGCATACATCTCTTAAACAACTTCAGACCTGCTCAAAACTATCAAACATACAATCATTTTTAGGAATGTAACCCTTTAAATGCCAGTTTGATTACTTGATGTCACTGTTGTTATTTATGAGAAAAAAAACCAACAGAAAAATTATTTATTTTCCATATAACAAATATATGGTGGCTGGGGGATTTAATTTTTTTTTTTTTTATTATTATTTTAAATCAGTCTTTGGTATGTCAAAGATTATCCAAAATATTGACTTTAATGCATTGTTAGTTTTTGTGTAGCATCAGATTTAAAATGTAGTCCCCTGTTTGGACATTGGAGGACAAAAATGTCCATTTCGAAAAACTTCTGTAAAAATAGAACAAATTAATATTTGTTTCTACTTTTTTTTTTCGGCATACATCTCTTAAACAACTTCAGCCCTGCTCAAAACTATCAAACATTCAATCATTTTTAGGAATGTAACCCTTTAAATGCCAGTTTGATTACTTGATGTCACTGTTGTTATTGAAATGTTGAATTGTTATTGTTGTTATTTATGAAAAAAAAAACCCAGAAAAATTATTTATTTTCCAGATAACAAATATTTGGTGGCTGGGGGATTTTATTTTATTTTATTTTTTTAAATCAGTCTTTGATATGTGAAAGATTATCCAAAATATTGACTTTAATGCATTGTTAGTTTTTGTGTAGCATCAGATTTAAAATGTCCATTTCCAAAAACTTCTGTAAAAATAGAACAAATTAATATTTGTTTCTACTTTTTTTTTGTTTGCATAAATCTCTTTAACAACTCCAGCTCTGCTCAAAACTATAAAATAAAGTAAAAGCTCAGAGACAGTTTTAACATGATGCAGATGAAGACTTATTACCAGTTCTTTAAACTTGAACAATCCGTGACCAGGTACCGGGTTGGCTTCATTTCGGTCCGCCGCCGCCGGTGGTGAAGTTTCCGGAGTCTCCTCGCTCTTTCTGCTACACAGCCATCGAGCTCTAGGTGAGAGGAGGGACCGGACGCTGACCTCTGACCTCTCATGACCCCCTGTCCCTTGTGCTTGCCACGGTGTCACTTTCACCTGCTGTAGGATCCCACTCCAGCACGCGAACCTGCTGTCCGTCCCTTTGAGTCTGAGAAGCCACAATCCACTAGCCGGGGACTGTTTCACCTTTGCGCACTCCGTGACAGGTGTGTGTCTGTGCCGCCATGACGCAGGCTCGAGCCAGCAAACACCCGCACCCCGCGCGGACGTCACGCCGCGACCTGCCACGTTGCGGCACAACGACGCGGACATCCTCGGTAAACACATCATCATGTTCAAGAGCCCTCTGTTACCGACCTGCTGGCCTCGAGCTGTCCCTCCACGTTTTCATGATGAAGTTTTAGATATCGACGACCAGAGCCGACCGAAACTCAGCTCAGCAAGCAGGCTGCCATGTTGCCGTAAAGTGCTACCGTAAATGATGTCGTAAAATCCCCCATGACATTCCGTTGACAGGAGTTTCGTTTTGAAACAACATGTTGTGGTTCAGTCACAAAGTCAAGGAATCGTTGTGTCTTAAATAGTTTTGATACAAAACCGTAATCAACGAAACCAATTTTTTTTAAAGTTTACTGTTAAAAAACAGTATTATTACCGGTATTATTATTATTATTATTATATATTTTATTATTATTATTATTATTATTATATATTATATTATTATTATTATTATTATTATTATTATATATTATATTATTATTATTTGTTATTTCCAATCCCCCCCCCCCGATATTATAAAGGAAATAATCTTTAGAAGAGGTAAAGGATGATGATGATGATGGATTGGAAGTGTCTAAAAATGTATATTCTTGTTGGTGTTATTTTTTTAAATTTATATATATATATTTTGATGAGTTGCGATGAAGCAAAGAAGTAGGATAGGCCTACACTGATTTACAAAGGTCTAGTAAGAGGGATTTACATCATTATCATGCTTGTTTTTATTGAATACTAAAAAAACAACAAGAGTCATGATTAGGCCTACTTAATTTAATGTTTAATGTAAATTAATTAAATATAAAGTGCATACAGATGATATAGACTTTTTGAAACTTAGGTAAAGTTAGAAAGATAGTCACAGATTCGGCTTTCCCGGATCAATAACTAATCAGCGGAACATCGCTTTTACAAAACCGACACCGCTTTGCAATAACAGCAAGGTAGACTGTGAGCTACAACTGCATGTTCCTCTAAATGAGTCGTCCTCATCCGGCTGTGGCTCGAATGCTGAGGGACCGTCTGCAAGTCGCAACACCGAAAAAAGATGCTTCAAAATATTAAATAACTTCACCCAGGAGAGGTGTAGTGTCATCAAAATCATTTTACACATGTGATCTCACGTTGTTCCTACATTTCATAGTTTGGAAAATAATACTTTTTTTTTTGCGTAAATGCTTTTCAACGAAAACCATTTTGTAAATTGTGGGGTTAAATAACATCCCATTTGGTAATAAAATAAGTAAAGACGGTACCATAACATGTTGTAGTGTCATCAAACTCACAGCACACATGAATGAATTCCTCTTGATTATACACTTAGTTTGATAAAAATGTGCAGAAAAGTAATTTTAGTTATTTTTTATCATTACATTTGGTAATTAAATAAGTAATAACTGTACTATAACATGTTGTATCATCAAACTCACAGCACACATAAATGAACTCCTCTTGATTATACCACAACACTTAGTTTGATAAAATGTGCAAAACTGTAATTTTAGTGATTTTTCATAATTTAAATAAGTAATAAATTGAGTAATAATTCTACTATAACATGTTGTAGTGTCATCAAACTCACAGAACACATACATGAACTCCTCTTGGTTATACTACAACACTTTGTTTGATACAAATGTGCAGAAATGTAATTTTAGCGATTTCTTTTATAATTCAATTTGGTAATAATTAAGTAAATAAGTGTAGTGTCATCAAACTCACAGCACAATAAAGTCAGACCAGGAAAATAATCAAGCAGAAGACGATGTCACAGATGAAGACATGCAAAACACTGAAGAAGACAACAAACTAAATAAAATGTCTGCACACACTGAAGCATAACTTCAACAAAACATAGAGCAATGGAGAAAGCTGTCAGCAGTGTCAAACAAGGTCACAATTACAATAAAACTAGAGAAACGGCAGAAAATTATTACGCTTCAAGGTTCAATGAAACTGAGAAGACCTTGGACCAATGTTTTATACAACAGCTTCTGTAACAAGAAAATCCCTGCTGTACTCTTGCTTTCAGGAGTCAGCACATCAAAACAACTCACAGCCAAAAAAATCAAAGGTCCATATTTAAATGTTAGTGCAGTTTGTGCTTTTCCGTCCTGCAGTGCTAAATACTTTTTTTTTTAAATGAAAAGAATGCCAAAAGGAAACAACCGAATTAAAATATCTGTGCAACAAAAGGCAGAAATAAAACACAAAAAAAGTGAGAGGCAATTTGGACCTTCAGCATATACAAGAAGAGGGAGTGAGTGTGCAAGGGAGTGAGTCAGCTTTTCTTTGCCAAACTTTAAAAAAACATCTGATGCTGAACTTATTTCTGGAAACATAACCCGAAGTCTGAATAAAAATGTTTTGAAAGTGATTAGGTCAGAATTCAGCAAAGGTAAAATAATAAACGATGATATGTTCATGGAAATGTACCTCACAAAAGTACCTCAGTTTATCTGAAACCTGACACAATACACAAAGTTCATCAGGTTGAAACCGCCTACAGCTGGGCACTAATAAATAGTGTTCTTCTGTCCTTCAACAAGGAGAGCATTTTCAGCTACCTGGACAGGGCTTTCACTATTTGTTCAGGACAGATGACAGACATCGAAGGACATGAATACATTTACCGTGTTGCACATGTGTTGAAAGCTGTTGCTCATTCCACAGGATGAAAAACAGATGACAAAGGTTTCAGAGCTTTTGCAACCTTTGCATTCGCCAGGTTGCAAAACACAACTTCACTGACTGACGCCCTCAACATCTTCCGGTCACTGTGCAGTGTTTTATGTGGAAAACACAATAGCAAAACCGTCCTTCTTAACCTGAAAGTCGTGCAGGTATTAATTAAGAAAGGAAAAACACCTGACATCGAGGAGACAGAAAAGTTGGAGGTCAGCCAACTAGCTCATGAGGAAGATGATGAAGAAAAAAAGATAAGCCTACACAATTACTGCCATATCTCCTTTCACATGTAAATTTAAGGAGGATCTGGAGGAGGTACAAAGTGACCTTGGAAAAGTTGATGTCCAAACTCAATTTACTGGGAATCCATATTACTGCCCTGGCATTGTTGACAACCTTTTTGAAAGCTACCTGGGAATTTTTCCACTTTGGAGTGGTCAGTTGTTGGGAGATTTGAAAAGGTATGCATCAGACAAGGATGAAAACTTTGGCCCAAGTAAAACAAGGGACACAAACTGCCATGTGGAGAGACGGTTTGGTATCATCAAGCACTCAATTACTAAAAAAGCAGAGACGGCTGACACCAGGGACATTCGTCAGAAAAATGAATGGCACTCTTGGGAAGGTACAGAGAACACATCATGTGTCATAACCTCTCTGAAAAGCTACTCCTCAAACAAGCGATCTCCAAACACATCACACAATCCCAGGGAGGTTGGGCAAAGAGAGATGGGAACAAGCCCCGCACTGGAAGCGCCAAATATTTCCGGACTCCATCAACTGTTCCTGTTCCAAAGAGAGCAAAATCAGCTATAAATATATGTTTTTGTGACCCTACAGCCTATAATAGTGAATTGATTGATAATTATACATATCAAGAAAACCTGAAATTTGTTTGTAAGCAAACTGTAATACCTAAAGCATATTTTATCAAACCAAGTGTTGTAGTGTAATCAAGAGTAGTTCATTTGTGTGCTGTGAGTTTGATGATACTACTACTACATGTTATAGTACAGTTATAGCTTATTTTATTACCAAATTTAATTATAAAAAATCACTAAAATTACATGAAAGCACATTTTCCTAAGCCATGTGTTGTAGCTTATTCAGCAGGAGGACATTTATTCATGATGGGATTTCTTTTAACCCCACAGTTTACAAAAGGGATTATATTCAAAAGGATTTATATAAAAAAAATCCTCAAAATTATGTAAAAGTATTATTTTCCAAACTAAAAAATGTAGTATAAACAACATGAGATCACGTGTGTAAAATAATTTGGACGACACTACACCTCTCCTGGGTGAAGTTACTGAATATTTAATGCATTAATATAAAGATGCTCCATCTGTGAGGATTGTAACACCATTGCTGAAATTTTTATTTTTCCCACAAAATATTTTTAAAAAGTTTAGAAGGAGAATTGGTATTTCATGAGGTCGAAACTTGTCATATAATTGTTTTACACTTAGACGATGTCAGTGGATAAATGTTATTTCGTCAGCATTTAATTTAGGAGCATGGTATCACTGGAAGCACATTTTCCAATGACTTCTTTCTAGATCTTTACTAAGCTGCTAAACAACATTCTTTAACACACAAGCAAAAATATTCAATTTTATTTACAGAAAAATAACAGTGACATTTTAAAACATCAAAAAAATATATAATTTTAATATATTTTATAGAACACAAAAGCATACATGTAACCCTGGACAGTAGGGATGTATCAGGTTCATGCTGAAGTTCTGTGTGTTATCACTGAGCCAGATGACACTTTTTTAAATAAAAATTGTGTGTGAGTTTGTACTGGAGTCTTTTATGCAGGAACTTCTCCTTCAGTAAACTGTGTTTGCTCTCAATGAACCCATCTGTCCAGTCTGTGTCAGTGGTTATGGTTGTCACAGACAGTTCATAAAGTCACTCAGCAGTCTGGGGGATTTTGAGTCTGTTCTTTGAGTCTGTTGCAGTAATCAGTAATCAAACGGTCTGCAGTTGGTAAAGCTTGGCTCCTTTCTTCAGCAGGAAACCCTGTTCATTCAGGGAACTCACCAGACCTTCAAAATCCATCACCTTTAAGGAGTCAACCAAGGAATGAATATATTATTAAGCATGTGAACACTTTGTGTGACAGCATCGTTTAAAATAAACTCATGTCCTGAAATAATGGGATTGCTTGTTCAAGGAATTTTATGTATATTAGTCTGTTCTACTTGTAATGTTCATTTCAGTGTATCTGTATGCTTTCACCTTGATGTTCAGTCTGTTGGCCACTGATCGAAGCGTCTGAAGGTCGAACTGCTTCTGATTGGTTTTCTGTGCATGTAAATGCAGAGCGTTGACCAATCGTTTTCCAGCGCTGCGCTGACTCATTCCCGACCCGAGCTGAGAACGTTCGAAGTCCAGATTGCCGAGACCATCTGAGTATGTATCAACCAGACTGCAAATCAAAATCACACACACACAAACACACAGGCAGAGTGAGTGTATAATATCTCAACATCAGGGCAGAATGACGTTTAATAGATTTTTCGACAGGATGTCTTTAGTCATAAGGTTTCTAGGAGCATATGGCTGTGTGAACTAGAATTCTTTTGATTCTGTATATCATGCAAATGACTATCAAGACCCTTCATCTTCTGAAGGCTGATATTAAAGTGAACAGACAAAAATAGCTTCCACTGGTGAGAGAAACTCCTGTGTACTTGCTGTGAATCTAAAATCCCCCTCTCAAAATATTATTGAGATAAAAAAATTAAATACCAAATGGATGTAACTTTGTGAAAGTGGAAGAATCTTATTCTAGAAATCCACTTGGCTTGTATTGTGCTTATTGACTTCAAGCAAACAGCATTTTTTAGAATGTTTTTTTATTTGAAATAAACTAAAAGTACTTGTGCCCTATTGAAAGGATAAGCGCTCAGTGAAGAAACCCCTCATCCGCAACAAAAACAGCGTTGCTACCTTCAACAGACGAAGGCTCTGTTCATGCGAGCAACATTGCCGTTTACTACCTACCCTACCACATGGCCTTTACCTTACCTAGTTTCAGCTCGTGAAATAAGAAGAATACATCCTTTTTCTTTGTTGCATGTGATATTAAACTGAAAATCTTAAAGTTCTGGAATTGGACAAATGTAGCCATTTGAAGATGCTAACCTGGGCTACAGGAGAGTTAATAATTTACATTCATCACTACAAATATATTTGTAAGGCATCCCTTTGCTGAACAGAAAGACTTATGTAGTGGCACCTGTGTTTCATGATCTCCACCACATCCTCAGCGTCACTCTTTGTTGCAGTCTCTCTGAGGTCCAGCCTCGCTCTCGCCTGCAAATACACACACTCAAATATTGATAGTACAGGAGAGCGAGGAAGCCACTTCTCTTAATAAGGAAATGGTTCGTTATTAAACAATAAATACTTCTGAGTTTGCATGAATTGCAGATAAGTTGTCAAACATACAGAAACCTACCTCAGTCAGTCTTACTAACGACTCGAGCTGTCGTGTGGTGATGGGTGTGGCATCAGCAGAGTGAGCCTGAGATCTCAGTGACAGGTAGAAGTCCTGTAGTACCTGTGCAGCCTCAGGACACACTGTGGGATGGACGTACTGTCGAGCGTAGCTAATATACTTCCTCAGCAAACATGCTGGAATGGGATCCACACTTTCACCTGCAGGGATCTTGGCAGACAAAAAACCCCCACAAATTGCATGATTGGAAATGATCCTTGACATATGTTCTGCGACATTGGAGAATGCTTCATGTTTTACCTGCAAACGTTCAGACAGCGGCATATCAGAGTGCTCAAATAAGACAGAAGTCTCTAATTCACTGTTAATTCTGGTAACTATGGCGCTGCTCATTCGGCCTTTTCCTGCCCTGTTTGCCATGACGTGCTCAGACAAGCGGCGGTCATGTGACTCATCTGGGATGTCCAGGAGGAGGAAGACAACGTCAAATCGAGAGAGAAGAGCTGAACCCATCCTGCAGATAAGATTGCACATGTGCAAATTCAATTTGTATAGCTTGTATATTCAACAGCCGCTTAAAAACAATAGCTCTTTTGTTTATTTACTTTGTTGAGCTGACTTACTTCAGATTTTCAGAAACAGTCTTGCCTCTGTTGTAATGTCCTCCGATGGGGTTTGCAGCAGCTACAACTGATGTTCTGGCAGGCAGAGAGGAAACTATTCCAGCCTTAGCGAGGCTCACAGACTGCTGCTCCATGGCTTCAAGCAGAGCCTGCTGCTGGTTGCCCAACTTATCAAACTCATCAATGCAGCACAGACCTTAGAAGAAGCCAAGAGAGAAAAACAAGTACAATCAGGAGTGAGCGTGTGGGAAGATTAAAGAACAATTGAGACTCTCCAACAGGCAGTGAGAATTACAGCAATGCTGTGTCGAAGGCGTGGATCTCCAAAGCCGTTTATTTCTCAGGTTTCACTTTAAAGTTTGTTTCAATTCCTTTGTGAGTTGAGAAGTTTATCAGAAACCCTAGGGTCTTTTCAAAGCCTGAGGAACCTAGAGGCACTGCTGCAGTGTGTGAGAGAACTTTTGAGAAAAGGGTAGATCAGCAATGGCATAGGATTACAGTTCTAGTGTATTATTGAATAGTTTGACATTCTGTTTCGGCAAAGACAAACAATTATAAGTGTTAAAAGGACCTCCATGCTACCTCCAAAACAAATAATATGCATAACTTTACAAACTAAAGAGGCACAGACACTTTTTAAACTGAAGTGTCTACTCTCTTCCTCACCTTGGTCAGCGAGCACTAAGGCTCCAGCCTCGAGAGCATAATCTCCTGTTCCAGCGTCTCGGGACAAAGTCACTGTTAGTCCTAGAAAAAACAATATTAAATATTAAAATCCAAACTTGATTATAAATGAAAAAGATGGGAGTTTGAGCCGCAAACTGCAGCTATGGGACAACAAGGATGAGCATGACTTTTTTTAACAATGTACTGTACCTGTGGTGCTTGTGCTGTTGCCACACACATAGATTCCTCTGGGAGCCACATTACACACGGCCTACACACAGAAAACGTATGAACATTTAGGTATTACGTTTCTAAACATATTACAACTTCAAAGGGGAAAAAAGACCTTACAACTTCAATCAATCAATCAATCTTGATTAGTAATAGCATTCATTCCTAAAAAATGTTATCTCAACACATCTCTTAACTTTTATTCACCAAAACGTGCATACACACACTCACAAAAAAAAGGAGACACAAACAAGAGGGGAACTGTGGTACGGTACAGTTTTGCAAGCAGACTTAGGCCAAAAAAACAAACAAACAAAACAAAAGGAAAAAGTTAAGTAATTAAAATAAATGAATTAGAAAGAGGGACAAAATAAATAATTGAGCAAACAGGACAAAGAAAAACATGGGGACAGTATGGCAACAAAATGATGTAAAATAAAACTGGTGGATTAGGTTGTACACATGGTGGCGATTTTTGGTGTTATTTGTTTTTTTTTCCCTTTGTATGGGTGCAAACATGATGATTACCAAATACAGACTATTTGTAAATTATATTAAAATTGTAGTTATTCTAATTTCTTTTCTCCTCCCCGTTTACCTGCCTGGTTCTGCTGTGGCATTAACGCTCTGGCATAAAATGGTGGTGAGAATTGTGGAGTATATTTTGTTGAATTCTCAGAGTTGGTTTTTGTGCGTGGCTGATTGTTGTTCCATTGATATCTGTTGTGTAAGGAGGTCTAACCATTGTGATGTGCTGATCTTTTTCCTACTTTTCCAGTTGAGCAGTATTGTTTTCTTGGCGATAGTTACGGCTACAAGTAGGGGTATTAGGATTTCTTTGGAGTTTGTGTTAAGTTCATCCAGATTGCCAACAATGCAAACAGAGGGGGACAGTGGAATGTTGTAGCCAAGGAGTCGGGATAGTGTGGTGGTTATTTTCTTACCAGAAGTTGTTGCGTTTCCGTGTTGCGTTTGAGTTGGTTTGCTAGATATTTGCCTGATTTGTCATTGTGTTCGTTGTGGTTATATCTTAGTATTTGTAGTATGAATTGTGTTTTTTAATCAATAATGCTGTTGAGTTGATTTTTGGTTTCTCTAATGTCTTCCAGTATTTGTTCTGTGGAGTTTGAGATATAAATTATGCAGTTGTTTGAGTTTTTCTTCCAGATTATATTCCAATCTGTTTTCTTCCTTTTTTTTAAAATGTCAAGTATGAGATTATTTTTCCTCTTAACACTGATTTAGCTGTTTCCCAGATGAGAGTTGGTGAAGTATTTGCTGTGTTGTTTGTTTCCATGAATAATGTCCATTGTTTCCTAAGGTGTGAGTCAAATTCTTTGTCTTGAAGAAAGGATGTGTTGAATCTCCATCTTGAGTTGGTTTTTGGTTCAGTTTTGTTGTGCAGTATAAGGCTGATGGGAGCATGATCAGATGTGATGATTGGGTGGATTGTGGGGTCAGAGATATCTGCCATCGTAGAACTGCTTGTTAAAAAGTAGTCAATTCGTGAAAATGATTTATGGACTGAGGAGAAGTATGTGTATTCTCTAGTTGAAGGGTTTTGTAGCCTCCAACTATTGCCAAGACCAATATCTGTCATGTATTGTTTAATTATTTCTGTAGAATGCCAGTTTTTGGTGCGATGTGAGTTAGTTGAGCTAGCTACAGTTGGGTTGATAACTATGTTGAGGTCTCCACCTATGATTATAGTTGATGTTGAGAAATCCTGTAATGAAGTAAAGAAGTTGTGGTAGAATGTTGGGTCATCTGTGTTCGGGCCATAGATACTTGTTATTGTTATATTGATGTTATTAATTGTTCCATTGATAATGATGTATTGTCTTTCTGGGTCTGTTATAGTGTTTTTATGAATAAGTGGTGTATTTTTATTAATAAGAATTGAAACTAGGTCTGGACCCGAATATTCGGCTATTCAAATATTTGTTCGTCGGGTAGGCAATCGATTATTCATTTTGGGATTTGAATATTATTATTATTATTATTTTATTTTTTTTGTTGGGTACCTGATATTCCTATCCTCACAACGGTCAGTGAACGTCACACTTCAGTTCACCTTGGCCGTTGAAGGGAAGACAAAATGCCGAAGACTTCAGCTGTGTGGGAACACTTTAAATAACGTGAAGACAAGAAAAAGGCTGTGTGCCAAATATGCAATTTGAAACTGGCCTACCACAGGGGCACAACAAGCATGAAAAGTCACCTGAATGCTGTAAGTAGTTATTATATACTATATTTTGACGGCGTAAAGAAACGAGATCATACTAGCTAGCAAACTTAGCTTAGCCTTAACCTTTGCTTGAAAAATAGGTAAGACTCATTAAGTTAAGGTTGTAAAACGTTATAGAGACTTATTGAGCAGTGCCGTGCCGCTGTGGAGTATAGGTATTCTGTTTAACTGTAAGATGTTACTGAGTCGGAGAAATAAAAAAATAAAAATGAAAGAGAGAGGAGCAAAAAGAAAAGGAGACAAATTATGATGATGAAAAAATATGTAAAAAATAAATAAATAATAATAATAGAGATTAGGGGGTGAGTTCCAATTATAATATCTCAACACATTTAACAAAAGAGCAGGTGTGTTTTCTGCCTTACCTGTAACATCTGACTCTTTCCCAGTCCAGGGTCTCCCACCATCAGGAGGTGTGGGTCTCCTCTAACTGGGACGCTGTTCTTGTCTATGTGCTTCTGTCGGCCTCCAAACAACACCAAGGCAAGAGCGGCTTTTACAAGCTGGAAACACAAGAATCCACTATGTTGGTCTGACTTTTTGTTATTCTTTTGACAAATTGAAAAAGAAGTCTGAACATGGTGTGTATAATACCAGGTGTGTATAATACCAGGTGTGAATAATACCAGTGTATTCTAACTAATCACAAGTATCCCTTTGTAAATTGTGATGAAAATGCTCTTAGTGTTTGTAATCTTGTTATAAAAAAAAAAAAAGAAGTGTACCAAACTCACCAGGTGGCCATAGATAGCAGGACACAACGATCTGAAAGAGGTGAGAACATCGAGTGTTTCATGGCTTTTTATTAGTCAACATCAATGTGCTTAAATAGTCTCTACAGGGCCAAAAGTACATGTTGACAGTAGGTGCCCAATGAGGCTGCAATGCTTACAACTTAACACAAAATATAACTGACGTTGGATGAATGAAAAATAATTCTGAAAAGAAATGTTCAGATGTTCAATGTTCATCCTAAGGTGTTGTCAAGCCAATTTGTTGCCTGCATCAAAATGTCGAATTATGTTGGCAGGGATAATTTCCAGGCGAACCTCGACATTATTATAGTGAAAACCACTTTCCCTGGACTGATGAAAGTAGTGTAACATCTTTTATAGAAGATCCAGTTGTATTCTAGATAAGTAGTACAACCCACAAAATGATAAATTATGCTTTAACCAAACAAACAGGATGCTTTAACTTTTCTAAACAGTAGACATATTATATTGTAGGTTGTACATCTCTTACTGTACTATGAGTCTCAGCAGGCCAGGCTGTGACTGGATCTCCTGGATGGCATACAGCTCCTTCAGACTGAACTCCTCCCTTCCCGAACAATCCTCTTGTGACCCTTCTGACCTCTGACCTGACTTGGTCTGCTGACCTTCAGATTAAGGTCATATATTATGTTAAATATAAATAGAACTGCTTCATATAATACGTTCAAATTCTACAAATTACACACTTTTCATTACCTTTAGAATTGCTGACTGACGTGGCTTCAAGGTAGAGGAGGAACATACACTGATCCTTGTTCCCCCGAGTAGTACCTGCATACATGTAGTGTCAGTCATAAGTATACTGGATGTAGCTAGTAGATTCTTAAATTACACAACTACCAGTAAAAAAGATAACGTTTTCTCCAAACTAACTCCCCCCTTCCCTGGGCAGTGTGTGTGTGTGTTTCAGTGTGTACCATCGTTGGTAACTCGGACTATCCCGGTCACTGTAACTGTGTCTCCAGGAACGCAGCTGTCACAGAGGTCGGAGTTCAGGTGACACTCCACAGTGCGTGGGATCCGTCCAGTCTCCCTTTGCTCACCCCCCATTAGCTCCTGCACCCTGAAGTGGGCACAAAAAATAATTATCATATCCTAGCTTAAGCATATCAATGGGGACCAAGGTAGGCGAAAGGCTGAACTGGGCAGTCTTTCTAGTGAAGAAAAGTTTTTTTCAACCTTTGCATGATGATAAGATGCATTATGCTGCATTCATAAAGCAGGAACAGAGTTTACATGAGTCTAATCAACTTTTCTCTATGTTTCACATTCATTCCCTTTCTCACCATTTTTCATGAGAAAAGATTGTAACCGATGAAATTTTCATTTTAATTGTTTTTCAGCTGATACAGATAACTGGCAAATACATGTTTTTTTAGGCCATCAGTAATAAGTTAACCAATAATTCCACAAATGATTTCATACTTATAAAGTTCATGTCATGTAGTTATACAAAACTGAAGGTAGGAGGAGGAACTATAGTGACAAAAATGACTTAATATCTCATTGCTAAAACAACCTGAAACAGAAGATGATTTTTTAAAGTGAATCATTTAGTCTTCCTGTAAATCTTTATAAAATGCCTGCAGCAAAAACGGGATAAAGCATTGTTAACAATGAAGTCAGAGCTACTCTGCACAATGAACTAGTGATGGCTCTACTTGTTATAAACGTCTTTTTCAACACTTTGGAGTTTAAAAATATCCGCAAGCCAAAATGTAAGCCAACATGATACAAACAAATAGAACTGTCACAGGCAGAGAGTTATCAAATCAACATTCTGATAAATATATTTAACCCGTTAGTTTTCATTTAAATGGCCCCAACCCTCATTAGTGAGAAGAATTGAACCTCATCACAGTTTTTCACAGCTGAAAGTGCATATGGATATAAAGATACCTGAAACACTTACTTGATAATCTGCCAGTCTACAGTGTGAGTGAGAGGCGAACTCCTGCAGGGGACGAAGGAACGACTGCGACACTCAGACTGGATACACTAGTAATACAAGACATGTATACATGCAAACACTTAATGGTAAACTGTAGATCAAAGTTATGCTATTAAAGGGGCTTTGTGTGTACCGTTAAAGGCAGGGTTGGTAATTTCCATGCTATCATCATGCTAGTTTTTGAAAATTACCAACCCTGCCTTTAAAGAAAATGTAACAAAAGCTGTGTTGCTTGTGGATACTAACGTGTGGCAACAGAACAGAACAGAAAAGCTTGTTTGAAGTTGTTGAAGTTTGAGGGCATACCTTGTAGTGGTGTGATTTCAAAAACTTGCTAACTGTTAAAACATTAAGTCGTTTTTTGATAATGTTTTAAATGATCGAAGTTTAAAAAATCATAATAGCCTGTTGTTTAACATTCAGAATGTTATATTATGTAAACCTCCCCGGAGATGATGGCCCTGTGTTTACCTGTTGAAGGAAATACTTACTTAATACTTTGTTAAATACATTAACAACCCCAATTAACGCCAAGTTCATTTAACGTTGCCACCGTGCATCCCCCCCCTTGACGTTGATCGGTTTTGCAGACCAAAAATACCTTGGTAGGTGTAGCATATTTCCCATGCTGCAGCGGCAGAGACAGTGTGTTTGAGCAGCCCAGGCACCTGAAGGCCATCCTGGTACACAGAGGTCTGATGTTGCTCACTCTGACCACTGTTCCCCTTACACACACCAGCCGTCCAAACACGCTTGCTCGCAACATCCTCAAAGGAGTCAGTGGTTCATAGTTAAACAGCCTGTGAAAGATTCACACAAAAACAGTCAGCTCCATTCACTCCAGGCTGCTGTATATGCTGTGCTTAGCTGTGCACTTTACCTTGCACTGATGTGAGGGATGTTGATGATTGGGGTAGCGTCAGGAAGTTCTTCCCCTTGCAGCTCAGCAGCCTGTTTCACTAAATCTAAAGTCAACACCTGAAACAGACACACACATAAATGCATTCTGGTATTTCATCTTCAGTTGAGCAGATACTTTCTTTGCCCCTTCAGAGTACTTTTTTTGATTTAGAAAAACATGCTATAAATCACATCGTATTCATCACGTTAGATATTCATGTAATGCTTTTGAGTAGTTTATAATAGTTGTGCCCCGTCTCTTCAAACATGAAGCCTACACAGTAAGTAGTGCTGTGCGCTGCCTATATGTCTATATCCATGTACAAGTTGCAACACCGATACTGAATGAAAAATATGGAACATCCCTCTTTGTACATGACAGCTTCATTTTGAGTGTGTGTACCTGATGAACTGCCACTCCCAAACAGTTGAGCATCACCTCTGGCTGTTCCTTCAGCTCTGTGGTCAAATCAGGGATCGCTTGACGCACCATTTTGTCTCCAGTCAGGTCTGCATAATCCACCAGAACACTTCCCTGACGCTCAATCTCATCCTACACACAAACACAAGAAGATAAACACACACCACATCAAAAGATGAAAAACCTAACGTTATAGATCAGAGATCTACAAGAAGACAATCTCGCCAACCTTGTCATACAGCTGAATCCTGGAAGTGAAATATTTCTCAAACACTTTGATCTTTTCCACACTAGGTGAGCTCTTGATGAAGCCTGTGGGAAATAAAAATTGTTACGGTATACCCTAAAAATCACAGGGAAAAACCATATTTTTGACCATGTGCAGCCTATTTGAAAGAGTTCCATCAACACACGAGTACCTTCTGTGAAGTACAGCATCCATCCTTTGTACGGACACAATCTATCAAGAGTTGTCTGTAAAGGGACTGAGGAGACAGTAGCATGACAAATTATTATTATTATTATTTATTTGTATTTCGTGTGATATGTTGCAAGAACATTAGACACTGTTAGTAATGTTTAAAAGTTTGTTTAAAATTCAATGTTTTCGAGAGGAGATACTTTTCTTTGAAGCGTTTTTGTTTTTAAACGAGAATGTAATACGCTTAAATCCTTTACATTTAATCACAGGATAGATAGAAACAGAGTGAAACTCACCTCTCTGATGGTTTCCTGATGCTCCCCCTGAAACACTGCCTCCTCCTCCTCCTGAAGCTCCCCCCGAGCCTCTCCCTGCTTCTCCTCCTCTTCCCCTCCACGGTCTATTCCCCCATCCTCCTCCTCCCCTCCATCCTCCACCTCCTCCTCTCCATCCACCACCCCCTCCACCTCCTCCTCCTCTCCATCCTCCCCTCCCGCCTCTCCATCCACCACCTCCTCTCCATCCACCACCACCACCCCCTCCTCCTCCTCCTCTCCCTCCTCCTCCTCCTCTCCCTCCTCCTCTACCTCCTCCTCTCCCTCCTCCTCTCCCTCCTCTCCCAGACTCCTCTCCACTCATAGCTTTCCTAAGACAAAGTACAAAAAGAGTGAGAAGTTGAGAGGGATACAGCAAAGTTAAGAGGAAATACTCTCTTCTACTTTTATTGATGAAACTAACTCCATCAAAAACAGATAGTTAAATGTACTAAAACGGAATGACTAGATTGAATGAACTCTTTGAAGAGAGCCTTTAAACAATCTTGAACCACCTGACAAATCGGCACATAAATCATCTACATGAGCAAAGTATGACTCAACTATAACTGTGTATGTTATTATCACAACTCATTTCTCTACAGCAAACCAACGACAAACCAAGGCTAAAGGCACAAGTTACGTTTTGAATAAGCAAAGAAACACTTAGACAAGCCTGAAGTTTGTTGTATTCACAGTTGTTACGTCATCTGAAACCTGTCGTTTAAACTTGATAGCAACAGACGTGTGACACAAACCTTTCGTTTTTCCTTAAAATTCAGTGGAAAAAGTCCGATATTTGAACAACATCCACAGAACGACGACTACGTAAACTCAAAACGGTGTGAAATTACAGATATTTACACCAATGTTTACACCAATGTTTACACCAATGTGTTGTCAAAGTTCCCTCCACTGACGTTAAAGCTTCTTCTTCGGCTGCTATTACATGCAACACAGAATATTCACGACCCTTCACCGCCCTCCAGAGGAGACTGAAGTTACTACAAAAATTACACTTAACAAACACTCTGAATTAATAATCGACCACAAATACTGCACTATACATAACATACATGCAAATAACTGTACTCAAAATCAATTATTTTGGCTTAACTCCTACTCTAACCACATTGGTTCCTTCACAGTTGAGCTCTCATGTCATTTTATCGATAGGTCTAGTTGAAATCTGTGTTTGGTGCCAGGCCTATAGGCTATTTATCTTCTAAAAACGTCAAATTAAGCATTTTATACTACATCCCTCACAGCCTATATAGGCTACCTCTCTCTATTTTTTCTTTCAACTCATTATTATTATTATCTAGGCTATGAGTAGGCTACGCAACCTACCAAAACATTTTATAGCATTTTATAGTCTATACACACTTTTTCTTTATCCCTGTTCTTAAAGGAATCATCATGCTATATACCACAAATATTTGAGTATGTAATTTTGAAGTCTAATTTTAGATATTATAGATTCATATTAAAGAGCATGAGCTTTATGTCACTGAAGGTGACACTATTTGTATAAGATTACCCTGCAATGAAAAACAATATCAAATATTAGATGTATGATCCTGTTGGGTACAAGGGTTTATTTGAAGAGGGCATGAATCACAACATTTAAGGTAAAGATATTTGCTGTGAAATATCGCAACGTTTTCACCATTTTTATGTTGACCTCTGCTGCCACGGTCTGGATAACTTTTGTCATTACAGTTGTCTTCCTGACACACGAACACAGATGGCGTCATGCAGTTTCTTCCTTGTCCTTTACATCTGTTACTTCATTAAACTCCATCATTAAACTCCATCCTCATAATCAATTAGATTTATTATAGGGACATTTTTTATAAATTAAATAGTACTGATACATATCCCTGACGTGTAAATCCAAACGCTGTAGTCTAAATTTGCATGTTAGTCCCATGTTTGCATTTCTGCTCAAGCATCCTCTTAACAGTCAATGTCTGAATCAAAAACACTGCTTATCAGTGTTCAGGTGTGACTCTACAGTACATCAGATTGTTAATAACAGTAAGGTATAGTAATAACAAAATAAGACAAAAAACAAGTTTACCATGGGATGACATAATGGCATTAAAAAAACTCACCTCTGCTTGACCATAACTGCTCCTGATTTCAACATTAGTAGAAACTAATTTTGATCTCAAACCTCTCACACCCTTCTCTGCCACATCCGTTGCTTTCCTTCTCGTCATCTGCTATTGGTCTATTCAAAATCCATTGGCTTCTTCCTGTAAGACCAGATGCACAGAGCCTGGCTTCTGTTGCTCCCAAGCTCCTTTTCAAATCAATATAAAACATTGACTTGAAACTGTTTGTATCCTCTTGTGCTCTAATCAAGCCTCATCTTTCAGACACATCAGTTCCTCTGGTCTATTGATATCTGTTTGTCAGCCTTCACAAAGTTATGCCTCTTAGACTAATGAATTGTAGTCTCCTGAAATGTTTCCTTCTTTATCATAACCTGCAGTGTTTTGACAAAATAAAAATAGCTTTAGACACTAGATCCCCTTTCTGGCAAATATCAGCCACAGTAAAGTCATGCCTACTGCTCCCCAGTCCTCCAATTGACTATGACATCCTAGAAAATGTCCCTGACCCTAGAAAAATCGGACTTCCCCTTTTTCTAACTATGACACCTTGAACAAAAACCAAAATAAAATGAAAGCTGTATTTCACATGAAGGTCAATTTTGACAAACACAAAACCAGGCAACTAGTTAACCTTAATGTGGAAACTATAAAAAAGGTTAAAAAAAAAAAAAAAAAAAAAAAAAGTGTCTCAAAAATTAGGAAATTTAATCATTCAAGTTTGTAAATGACAGTATGAAGATTGATTCCATATCAGCAACAACAACGACCTTCAAAGTGAACATCCAGCTGTTGGTGAAGTGTTAAACCACAGTGTTGAATCTGACAAAACACACACAACATTTCCATGCTCCATCCCTGAGAGCATTCACTGGCATCATGAAGATGACTGCAAGATTGCAATAAAATACATAATTTAAATAAGGTATATAAATAACAAGAAAAAACGAATTTACCATTCCAGTGCATGGATTCATGTATTTTATTTTATTATTATTTTTCCGAGGATTGCATCATTATTCCTCACAAAATAAAAAGAGATACCTTCTCTGGTAAATAATAGTTATTAATAAAATCTGGATATACTTAGGCTATAACAAAAGACCTGAATGCAGTAGTTAAGAAAGTATACCTCAGAATGTTTTACCGCCGATTACGAAGAAGGAGAAGAAGAACAGTGCACAAAATTGTAGAAAAGGACGACACAGCAGAAAGTGAACGATTATTGAAAATAAATCTGTGCATTTTTCCAAATAAGATATACAGTACACTGGCAGATTTCTAAAGAAAATATAAAGTGGTTAACTATATATGGGTTTTATACACTTATTTTGCATAATTGTGCAGCCACAAGGAATTCTATTTTGTAGTGAATTTCACGTCAAGGGCAAATTAAAAAAAACACATCCAGATAGTCACTGTCTGAAAATTAAAATAATGGAACTAAAGAAAGAAAGTGTAAATGGTAAATGGACTTGAGCTTGTATAGAGCTTTTTTACACTGCAGGTCACACCTGCCCATTCACACCCATTCACAAATTGATGTCTGAGGCTGCTATATAAAGTGTCTTTCAGTATTAACTAATCCCATTTACTCACATTCACAGGCAGCCAAAAAAGCAGCTGGAGCAACATGAGGTTAAGTGTCTTGCCCAAGGACACATCGTATATGATTTCAGGAGCTGGGAGTTGAACCCCCCAACCTTGTTGAGAGACGACCGACTCTACCACTGAGCCACAGCCGAAAGGAAATGTACTATCAACCTATTTAAATAATGAATGAAAGAAGCGTCTTTTTGCGATTTGGTGACACCTGGTGGTCAATCTAAAACAGTGCGTCTGTAACCACGAGGGCCTGAAGTGATGTTCATTTTTAATAGCACAAAACCATTTTTTAAAATTTGTTTTCTCTTGACGGTCGGGATAATTTGGATTGTTGAGGGTTGTGTCTGATTCATTTGAGGGTCCAAATAAAGCGAGTGAGTGGGTCAGTCAGTATCATCAGTCTTTTCTGTCCCTTCTTTTAACCTATACCCTAACAAACACACAAACATGTCTATACTTGTCAGGACCCTCACTGACATAAATGAACTCACCATTAACTTTTCTTTACCACCCAAAGTGGATGTAAGGGAAAAACAATTTAAGTAAATTGTTCAGCCACTCTAAAGCTGAAATAATTCCCCACAAAGACCAATGTAAGAAGGCAAAAACACTCACACACACTCACAAACCCTCTCCAGGGAGTGTTTTTGAGGGGACAGAAAGACAGAACAAACAAGAAGAAAAATCAATACCTGAACTAACTGTGGCCTGGAGTAGTTAGTGGTAATAGCAGAGGGCTGAGAGGGATGGATGCACACGTAGACACACAAACACACACACACACACACACGGTGAGCTGGTAATCTCAAAAACAGCTCTTGCAAGGAAAGCAGACATAGAAATAAAGACAGAGTGAGGGTTATGTCTTTCTATTTCGCCCCATCATTACCTTCTTAACACTGAGAAATGGAATTCTGTTTGTGTCCCATCCCTTCACACACAGTTGTCTTTTTGTTTATATCTTTGTGATGATAGCTGGTGTTTTGTAGAGAGGGATGGAGAGGGCTGAAGGACCACCACAGAGAGACAATGAGAGGCTTGCCATTAGGCAAGGCATTTACTCTTTATCCGATCAATCAACAGCTATAGGGTCTGACAAAACCAATGTGCATTCAAGGTGTTTTGAGTCAATATATGGTTTGTTTTCCAGCCAGACTTCACAACCCACAAGTTAAATAGTGGGAGAGTCCCTGCTGTAGGGTTGTGACAAAAGAGGCCTATGACTGTTTTAAATGAGTCTGTGACAAAGTGAGAATCTTTATTACTTCGGAGTGGACCAGTCTACAAAGGAAACAGACCCACTCTCTCATTCCTTCGTGCCATCACCACCAGCTGCAACATCATACAGTAAATGCCACAAGTACGCACCACAAGTACGCGCACACTCAAAACTGATTATCATGTTCTTTCCAAGTTATTTAGCCATGAGCTAAGACTGCCATTAGCACTCGCAGCGAACACTGAGACAGCTGATGCCAAGAACAGGGAGGGTCAGGAGAGGATAGGGGATGTCTCTGAACTGTCTGGTGACAAGAGTTGGCCCCACATATGTCACCTGCCTCCAGATCAGCCAATCAAAAAAATTAAAAGCAGTACCCGGATTTCAACCTGTAGAGGCCGATGCTATGCATATTTCAAACAGAATGTAATTATTTCTGACTCAACTGACTTTTTTGTGTTTGTTTATGTTTTAAAACTGCAAATGTAACTCATTGATTTTATATTTAAACGGTCGTTTTTTTTAGGGGTAAGGTTACTAAGGGAAAATTTCATGACCCATTCTGTTCTTTGTTTGAGAACTTTGTTTGAGCTCAAGTTACCTTCAGTGACATTGAAGGGCGGACATTTAAAAAAAAAATCTGCTAACTACCTTTACCTAAGATTTTCTACAATATCAATTGGAAGAATTTAATGGAATAGAAACATATCAAACGCTGATATCAAATGTCACCGTAATCTGAAATAAAAATGAGGACAATAATTTTGTTCTCAGTCAGATGTCCCAATTTATGAAAATGATTCCACTGCACACTCTTAGTCTCAGAAACTTGTTTTAAAAAAAATCCAAAAACAAACACTTCTTGCAAGTACACACACAACTAAAAAAAACAGACCACACTGAGAATCTGGAAAGAGCTAATCTGGCAATCTGCTGTCGAGTCCTTCTGAACTTTCTGTCTTTTCTGCAGATGTCCCACTGCAACTACAGATGGATGCACATCAGCTGTTATGTGAGGGTAACATATGAATGAAGACACCAGCAGTCACTTCCAAACACCTTCTTCCCTGACACTTACGCTCTCTTCTCCCTCAGCACCTCACTCTTCTGTCTCAACACACTGCATTATTTTGCATTTTCCCTTTCACCATTTCTCACAGCACACACACACACACAAACACGCTCAAACTGCACATACTCACACACATACTGTATATCCAAAAGATACACTCTTAACCAACCAAACCTTACAAGCACTCAGGAGTAACACAGAAAAGCCCTTATGAAAGGACAGAAATGCAAAGACTCTGTGGTGTTTTAGTTAAACACCCAATGGGTCTGTTTCTTCTTATTAACTAATCTGTGTTTTTACTGCACACTAATGGACTATTATTAAGTACACACACACATAAAGGGGTAGCAAATAGTTGTAGTTTGTGTGTGTGGCTGGCCCGAGGAATGTGTGTGTCAACATGACAAAAAAGCTTTTTTGAAGTAATCAGTTAATGCTGTGATGATAGATTGGTTTTGACTAAATCTGTGAAATGAGCCCCCACTAAACTTATTCAATTAGACTTTTAACATTTCCCAAGAGGCAACAATTAGCTCACAATAAGTGCCAAGTTACAAGATCACGATTGCAGTTGTAAAGCAGGGGTTAATGTTCACATTAAATTGTATGGATCTTTGAGGAAAATGTAAGCATAGTTTTTAATCTTAATCTTATCTTAATCTTAATCTTAATCTTAATCTTAATCTTAATCTTAATCTTTAATGGAATTCTTATTGAGCACTTGAAAAAAAAATCTGGTTCATTAACAAGACTTGGCTAAAGGTAAGTGGTCTTAGGAAAAGTATATTTCTATGAACACCACACAATGAAATGAGCAGATTTTGTGAATAGGCAACAAAATTAATACCATTTGCATGACTGTGTTTGAGGCTACCAGCCAAAAGCAGAAAACATGGGCAAAAATGGACTACAAGACTCAGCTTCTATGTTTTAAAAAATGAACCAATAGAGTGGAGACTGAAACCTGCATCCTTTATTAAAGTCAGCAGTTGGTGACTGTAAAAGGAAGAAGTCTGAGCATATTGAAGTCCATGTGAAACTGTCTGCATCAGAACAGCAGAATGTTTATTTATGTATTCATTTTTGTCAATTATGATCCTATGTGCAGTGACATAGAAGATAACTACCACTGCGACCTGAAAACTATACAGTAGAGTATAAACATATAGATGACGTACAATTAAGCCCTCGGATGTTCTAAATCATCATTAATGACAAACTGAGTATCAAGGACCAGATAGGATCCTTAGACTTTGGTGGTGTTGATGGAAGGTTTTTATAAACGGCTGGTGAGGGGCTGCGTTGTTTAGGAAACTCAGTCACCAGTTAAATGTCCTCCATCTTATGTAAGAAATTTTAAAGCAACTTAAAAGGGTACAGGAAGGATGAAAACAGTGACGATGCGTTAAATTGAAGCACGTAAAATGAAGAAATGTCAGCAAGAGTCTTAACAAGAATACACTGTGTTTTAAAGGCATAAATACTCCTGCACTTTCTCTTACTGATCCCATTATTGGTGAGGGGATGTGAGACACTTTTTACGGTTCAGAGGGATTATTTCCTTTCATTCCTCAGGTGATTGACACTAAGCAGTGTGTTACTTAATCCTCACACTCTGATATGAAAATGTTCAACATAGGCACAATGACAATTTTGACAAAAATACATTTATTCTCAATGTACGGCAAAGGATTATAAAGCTCAGGCAATGCTCTATTTGTAGCAGTTTAAAAAAAACAGTTTACATAAATAAATAACTTTGTCAAAGTCTGAGAAAGGAATCTCTTTCTCTACCTGCATGCAGTTGCACAGAATAAAGAGGGAGGAAGGTAAAGGAAAAGGACAACCTGTTGGCCTAAGTCCATGTACAGAGATGTTAAAATCAAAATAAATGATTTATGTTATATTTGAGTGAACCAAAGTATAAAGTGACCATCAGAGTTAAACGTGCTTAAGGTGATGCTAAGGGAGGTAAAGTGTCGGAGTATTAAAGTGTCACAGTGCTGGAGTATTGCACATAATAAAGAGGTACTGTTGGAAATTGCACATTTGCCCCTGTAACCTTAAAGTGCTGGTGTTAAAGTTATCGCAGTGGCAGTTATATTATCTCATCTCATCTTATTTGGAGAATAAATCTCTAGTCTAACAGTAGAAATGCAATGTTCAGGTTACAAAAGTAATAATGCCCTTGCCTTGCTGGATATAGCGTAGCATTGTGTTACTTTTTGGCTTAATGTCTCAGTTTTGGCAGCTCATCTTACGTTACAGAAACGTCT